>NW_027361712.1:8020000-8087500 GCF_039654945.1 Dendrobates tinctorius
GCCCTTTATTTACAAGCGCTTGGAGAAAAAGGAAACTGCACACAGGTTGTGAGCAAGTGATTTTATCTGATATACTCAAACACTAGGCAATATTTTATACCATTTACAACAAATGTAACTCTATGTAGCTCATGTAGCCCCCGCCGTTACCCAGGCTCAAACTTTATTTACCATGTACCCAGAACATGTTGTTGCTGACTATTGAGAACATATATGATAACAAGTATAGTCTCCATGAAGAAGAGACTGATAGACTGCTGCGTCATGAAAATAAATTCTAGTAATGAAAGGCAAAAGGCAATTAAAGAATTAAAGGCAGTTAAAGGCAAACCATTAACCCTTCTATATCACTATCATTAAATTTTTCTGACAATGGTAGTCTACAAAACTGATATTTGTGGCACCTGATTGTGGCTCGGCATGACAGCAGATAGAGGTGGTGCATTTGGTATTAGGGCTCCCATCAAAGTGATCCTACACTGATCCCTCACCCACCTCGTCTTACTGTGATGTTCAATTGAAAGCTGTAAATGCTGTCCCAGACCCCCATACCTGATGCCTGCCTGATTGCAGCAGTTCCATGCTAAAATTTGTACTGTTGGTTCCTGGTGTCTTTCCCTTATTTGATTTGCTTTGACAGCATTTGGGACCATTATAAGATGTTGTGCATGCGTTTTTTCCTCCCATTGAAATGAATAGCATTCGGTTATATTCAGCAAATAATAATAATAATAATAAATTTTATTTTTATAGCGCCGACATATTCCGCAGCACTTTACATTTCAGAGGGGATTTGTACAGACAATAGACATTACAGCATAACAATAATCACATACAGTAGATTATAACAAATAACAAGAGGAGTGAGGGCCCTGCTCGCAAGCTTACAGTCTATGAGGAAAGAGGTAGACACGAAAGGTGGGTGGTAACAGTTGCTCTGATTGTATGGACCAGCCATAATGTTAAGTGTGTAACAGTACAGACACAGAGGGCTAATGGATGCATAAAGCATGTGGGAACATGATGCTGGGAACCTGGTTATGGTAAAACTTTTGGCTTTGCCACACAGGGATAGGTTAGGTTAATGTGTTGAGGCGATAGGCCAGTCTGAATAAATGCGTTTTCAGGACACGCTTAAAATTGTGGGGATTGGGGACTAATCGTATTGACCTGGGAAGTGCATTCCAAAGAATTGGCGCGGCACGTGTAAAGTCTTGGAGACGGGAGTGGGAGGTTCTGACTATTGAGGATACTAACCTCAGGTCATCAGCAGAACGGAGGGCGCGGGTAGGGTGGTATACTGAAACAAGGGAGGAGATGTAGGGTGGTGCTGAGCCATGGAGGGCTTTGTGGGTGAGGGTAATAAGTTTATACTGAATTCTGGAGTGGATGGGTAGCCAGTGTAATGACTGGCACAAGGTAGAGGCATCGGTGTAACGATTGGTGAGGAATATGATCCTGGCTGCAGCATTCAAGACAGATTGGAGAGGGGAGAGTTTGGTAAGAGGGAGACCGATTAGAAGAGAGTTACAATAGTCGAGACGAGAATGAATAAGAGAAACAGTAAGAGTTTTTGCAGAGTCAAAAGTAAGAAAAGGTCGAATTCTAGAAATGTTTTTGAGGTGCAGATGACAAGAGCGAGCCAGTGATCGAATGTGGGGGGCAAAGGAAAGCTCGGAATCAAGTATGACCCCAAGACAGCGGGCATGTTGCTGGGGAGTAATAGTGGAACCACACACAGAAATAGCATTGTCGGGTATAGGTGCATTAGTAGCGGGAGGAAACACAAGGAGTTCAGTCTTTGACAGGTTCAGTTTCAGATATAGTGAGGACATGATATTAGACACAGCGTTTAGACAATCGCCAGTGTTTTCTAGAAAGGCTGGCGTGATGTCAGGAGAAGAAGCGTATAATTGGGTGTCATCAGCATAGAGATGGTACTGGAAACCAAATCTACTGATTGTTTGACCAATAGGGGCAGTGTACAAGGAGAAGAGGAGGGGGCCTAGAACCGATCCTTGAGGAACCCCAACAGTAAGGGGAAGGTGAGAGGAGGAGGAACCGGCAAAAGAAACAGTAAAGGAGCGGTCGGAGAGATAGGAGGAGAACCAGGAGAGAACGGTGTCCTTGAGGCCAATGGAATGGAGCATAGTGAGGAGGAGCTGATGATCCACAGTGTCGAATGCTGCAGAGAGATCCAAGAGAATTAGCATGGAGTAATGACCATTTGATTTAGCTGTTAGCAGATCATTAGAGACTTTAGTGAGGGCAGTTTCAGTGGAGTGTAAAGAGCGGAAACCGGATTGGAGAGGGTCGAGAAGAGAGTTTTCTGAGAGATAGTGGATAAGACGGGAGTGGACCAGGCGTTCCAGGAGTTTAGAGATGAAGGGAAGATTAGAGACAGGTCTATAGTTAGCGGCACAGTTTTGGTCGAGGGATGGTTTTTTAAGTAGTGGATGTATGATGGCATGCTTAAATGAGGAGGGAAAAATACCAGAAGAGCAAAGAAGAACAAATTAATAGACGAATATTGCAAATTCGGCGATTGTAATCCAAACCGAACATGGAAATATTCGCTCATCTCTAGTGGTATTCCCACTTTCCAGATGCACTTTATCATGTACTGAATAGTTTCAGCATTGACACCTAAATTGCTCTATGGCAATCCGCATATCTGAAAATGGTCTGAACTGAGACTGAAACGTCATATATTTTCGCTGTGAATTGAAAATAAATCATCTTATTCCTAAATCAATTGGGTGACAATTTCTTCATAGATGTGATGTCTAAATGAGACCATAAGCAAAGTTCAAATGACTGTATAGAAAAAAAAGTCAGATTTTCATCCAGAAAAAAACGGACAATTTTTCATTTCTATTGTCATTCGTATGGCATTTGTTTTCATACATCAGTAGTGAATACAATTTACAAGACCACAAATAGTTTCCTATGTAAAGAATTGCATTGTATGCAAAAGAATCACATGCTATATGGTTGTTCTGTATGATATCTGATTTTTTTTCTCGCACCCATAGACTTGAATGGGTGATTTTCATCTGAAATATGGAAAAGAGTAATGTGGACATTCAGTCCATGTTGAAAAACAGTCATCAGGAAAGCCCTATTCATTACTTTCTGTTTATATGATGCAAGTTAAAAGAAAAAAAGAAAGTGCCACATAGGTTGATATTGTAAAGTAATCGAACGCTGCCGTCAGCTGATTATGAGACCTTACATCCAGCACTCAGTGCACGAGTGATGCCCGCAACGTTCCCTGCACTTTAGTCCCCTAAATACTGCAACTGCAGCATTTAGCAGGCATCGCGACATCAACGCGGATGCCTGATCGCTGCCATGGTGATCTAATGTAACCAGGCTCTAGCAAACTTGTTAGATCATGCTCAGTGCATTACATTTGCCACGCTCAGAATGACCCGACTTATAAAACTGTCCCACCAGTTAAGCCCTTCAGTGAACACTGTTAAAAAAAATAAATGACAAATAAGGCAAAAAATTATGCTTTTTCATCACACAAAATGTGGAATAAAACGAGATCAAAAAGACGAATGCAACTCGAAATGGCATCACTGAAAATGTCATTTTATCAAGCAAAAAAAAACCAAAACATACAGCTCAATCAGTGGAAAAATGAAAAAAGTTATAGCTCTCAGAAGAAAGCCATGCAAAAATAATTGTTTTTTCTATAAAATAGTTTTTATTGCATAAAAGCGCCAAAACACAAAAGAAAACTGTATAAATGTGGTATCACTGTAATTGCACTGACCCGAAGAATAAAGCTACCTTACCAATTTTACCACACCTGGAACAGCATTGAAACAACAAAACAGAAAGCAATTCCTGAATTGCTGATGTTTGTTAACTATGTAAAAATGCAAACATCAACTCGTCCCACAAGAAATAAGCCATCACATGACTCAGTCGGCAGAAATATGGAAAAATCATAGCTATCTTTATTTTTGCAATAAAAGCGTCTTTTAGTGTGTGACAGCAGCCGAACATAAAAAAACAATATAAGTATTGTATCTCTGTAATCACACCGACCTGAAGAATAAAGTCGCCATATCACCACACAAGGAACGGCGTAAAAAAAAATTAAAACCAATTCTTCACCTGTTGTTGATTTGTTCATTTGTCTCCCAAAGATTACTGTAAGGCTCGACACATATTTATCCTGCACTCTGCGCTTAGCACTTACATCGAGTTTCTGTGTAAATCTCTGAACCACCTGGCACAATGTTCCCTATAATGAAGCAGATGGAGGCACTCTGGATGCTGTTGTGACACCCCAGAATCCGGTTGTCACAGTGACATTACCTCCCTCTAAGAGGTGAATTCATGCTTGGAGGCAGAAAGGGGCCCCCCATGCCATGTAATAAATTTAATCACAATTTCCTGCTGCAAGTCAGAAAAGGGAGATGCCTTATAAATTCTGGCCAGCAGAGGGGGTTGGTGAGTCAGCTAGAAATCAGCTGAGGGGGTTGTCTTGGAAACGAAGCAGCTGTGAGCTGTGAGGAAAAATGATGACAGTTAAACGTGAGGAGGTGAGGTAAAGAGATCTTTCTGGAAGATCCTGTGAGATGAAGACAGGGAGCTGATCTGTGAAGAAGGAATAGGACAAGAGCAGAGACTGAGAGACTCTGGGGAAGCTAAAATACTGCATATAGCAGACCCCTGAGTGAAGCGCTAATAAAGAGAAAAGGGACATCAGAGTCCTATGCTGACAGGAACCGTATGCCCTGATAGCCGAATCTGAAAGTACAGGGGATTGTAAATTCCTGTGCACATTGAACACCTGAGGGCATGGCAGCGGATAAGGAGCCCGGGGCCGACGGTGAAGAGAACGGTACCCGTGGAATAGGCTCACGCTGACAGCCGTACAGGTTAGTGAAACTATCACGAATAGAGGGTCGCAGCATAGTTATATACAGCGGAGACCCACACACAAAGCGCAGAAAGGAAGGTCCTAAATCCCCACCTGGCAAGGTGGATCCCCTGAATGCCTCCAGGCGAGCCGGACTCATTCCATCACCTGTATGTGGTACTCCGGACTGCAACCTATTACCAGTAAAAGGTAAAGAAACTGCACCTCTCTGTGTCTTTCTCTCATTTATCTGCACCCGAACGTTTACAGCCACTTTTACTATTTATTTAACATCTTTGCCCTGGGACTACAGTCCTACCTGTGGAGGGCTACAACATCATAGCTGTGCCCAACATCCATCCCAGAAAAGCAACACCACAGCGCTGGTCACCTCTGACTAGAATACCACAGGTGGCGTCACATATTTCACCATCTAATAAACTTTCTCTTCATTTTTACCACATAAATACCACACAACTCTCCCTTATTTTATTACTGGACGCCTCTGGGCCACGGACCGGGTCGCCGCCGTGACACCGTACCCCATGGAAGTCAACGGGCCCGGTACCAAGTACCCCCAGGCCCCGCGGGGCGCTCCACTGTCTTACCTATGATCTGGCCATGTCCGTTTTTTTAGGCGTGCATATGTAATGCAGGTACCTGGATGCAAGGCACAGAGATCACGAGGAGGAAACAGTCAAGGGTTGTTAGTGAGCAACTTCGGGAAAATGACTCTGTAAATACGCCTCAGGCATTGTAGTCACCTGAGACCCCATGTCCATCAAGCAGTGAATGCCTTGCCCATTGAATTTAGCCCAGGTAATAGGTCTCTCGGAGACAATATCCTCAGAATTTTCTCTTCCACCCTCTGAGGCTCAAAACCCCACGGTATGCTCCACAATCGTGGTGTGCATTAGTTTAACAGGCAGCCCACCCATCTCCTCCTTTCTCGATTGCCACAGTCTCTTTAAAAATGCCCACTTCCACTGCAGGTCCAACATTTTCACTCGCATTCCACTGATGGGCTATGTATGTGTGATGGGGTCCGTAAGGAGCGACTTTCCCGCTCTGACCTCCTTTCACGGGGGGGTCGGGGGATTAGCTGGGGGGTTGGCGACAGGGGTCCCGTTAATGCTGCACAGCTCACGTAGAATGTCCCGAATTTCTTGATGTATTTCCCACACCCAGTCAGGCTCAGTACATGTTGACTCAGGGGTGACCACTTCATGACTCCGAACCGCAGCAGTGAGAAAAGGGGTCTCTCTCTCCAAGACTCTTGCTTCAGCCCCGACCTCAAGAAAGCCTAGACCGGGAATCAGGCACAGGTGTTCCTTTAAGATCTATTTCAGAGATTGATCCTTCAGTCCAGCAATTAGTTGGTCCCACAGCACTTCATCTAAGGGACCCAGTCTTGGGTCTTCTTGGTGAGATGGGCCATCACTTCCTGCAATACAGTAACATACTTAGCTATGATCTCACTTTCACCCTTAGATCCGCTGAAACAACTGCATACGGAGGTGCCCTAGGTCTGTGGTGTCACAATGCATATCCTCCAAGATTTTTATCACCTTTTCCACAGTGTCACGATCCCTAGGTGGGTGGTACATAACCATCTAACAGGCCTCTACATCAAGGGTCAGGAGGGCTAACTCAGCCTGGAAGGAAGGGATTAGGGGATACTTGCATAGCATGCTTTTCAGCCTCTATCCAGTCCCACAGCAACGCGCTGCTCCCCGTGAACTTGGGAAAGCTGCTGAGCATAGCCCCCAAGGGTAAATTTCCCTTGCTGGGCTTGGTCACAGACTGGTCTGCCATCTCTGTGCCTGAATGTTGCATTCTGCCGACTACGCTAAATGTAAGATGCCCAAGCAAGGTAGTCATGGGTGAGCTTTGGTCTCCACTTGCTCTGGCATCCTATAAACAAGGGGTGTCTCAGTCCTGGTGTGCTGCTGTATGTATGTGGTGCTTCCTACTTACTTCTGGCCTGCCGGCCTCTTCTGACTCTAGGAATCACTCTTCTGGAACCAGGGCAGCAAACAATCCAGGAGACAAGTTGTTAATAAAGCCAAACTTTTACTTAGAGATTGGCAGTCTGAACACTATTGATGAATACTCCCATCAGCCCTGCCTGCTTTTGCTGTTCTCGCCTGAGGTAAACTTTTTACTGCCAGTCATACCTGCCTGCTCATGCTGTCATCTGACACCGTGGAAGCTGCAGGGCTTCGACCAGTGGTGATAATCTTACAGCCAATCAGAGCCACTGGTGTTTCTCGTGCTGTCATGCAGATGACAGCTCTGGAAATGCCCAATGTTTGGGGTACCGAACCCGAACAATAACAAGGATTTCCTGGAGAAGTCGGAGTCTGAACAGTAGTTTCTTGGTGCAGATCTCGAACTTTACTGTTCTGGCTTGCCAATCTCAATTGCTCATGTCCATGGAGTTACTTTGCCAGCAGTTTTTTTTTGTTGTTCTTGCTAGTCCGCTAATGTCTCTTAGTTTATGCTCGAAAGTATTGAGTCGGCAGTTTCCAAGCAGTAGCAGCCCAATGATTGTATGTCACTTCTTTCAACCATTTTTGTGTTTGTGAACCCTGAACCAGTTTAAATAAGTGATATAAGATGAAACATGTCCCCAACAATGTCATTTGTACATCGCTGTGCATTTTTGTTTCATTTTATTGCGTGTGTGGCAGTTCAACTCACTCAGCGGTACACAGAGGTAGAAAACAGGAACACTGTCTCTTTAAATTATTATTATTATTTCTTTATATAGCACCATTGATTTCATGGTGCTGTACATAAGAAGGGGTTACATACAAATTAGAGATATCACTTACAGTAAGCAAACTTACAATGACAGACTGATACAGAGGGGAGAGAGGACCCTGCCCTTTCGGGCTTACATGCTACAGGATGGTGGGGAAGAAGACAGTAGGTTGATGGGTTGCAGCAATTCCGGTGTTGGTTGAGGTGATATCTCTGGTAGTGGTGAGGAGGCAGCGGGGTCATTGCAGGCTGTAGGCTTTCTTGAAAAGGTGGGTTTTCAGGTTCCGTCTGAAGGATCCGAATGTGGTTGATAGTCGGACATGTTGGGGCAAAGAATTCCAGAGGATGGGGGCTATTCAGGAGAAGCCTTGGAGGCGGTTGGGTGAGGAACGAATAACTGTGGAGGAGAGAAGGAGGTCTTGGGATGACCGGAGATTACGTGAGGGAAGGTATCAGGAGATTAGTTCAGAGACATATGGAAGAGACAGGTTATAGATGGCCTTGTAGGTCAGTATTAGTAATTTGAACTGGATACGCTGAGGGAATGGAAGCCAGTAGAGTTGAGCGATACCGTCCGATACTTCAAAGTATCGGATCGGAATGGATCGGCCGATCTTAAAAAAAAGTATCGGTATCGCCGATTCCGATACCGGAAGTCCCATTCAAGTCTATGGGACTTCCGGTATCGGAATAAGAAAAATCCTGTTTTTCCCTTGTACAGCCTCTCTGGGGTCTGTACGGGCCTTTCGGGGGGCTGTGCCGGCCTGCCAGGGGGTCTGTGCAGGCTCCGGTGGTCTGTGCCGGCCTGCCGGGGGGCTGTGCAGGCTCCGGTGGGCTGTGCCGGCCTGCCGGGGGGCTGTGCCGGCCTGCCGGGGGGCTGTGCAGGCTCTGGGGGGCTGTGCAGGCTTCAGGGGTCTGTGCAGGCATCGTCCGATGGGACTACAAGTCCCATCGGGCAATGCCTGCTACCATGACAGTGATTGACACATTAGCCAATGATGGGACAGTAGTAGTCCCATCATCCGGCTAATGTGTTGAATGTAAAAAAAAAAAAAATTACATGCTACATACATGCTACATACATACAACATGCATACTACATACTACATACATGCTACATTCATACTACATACATGCTACATTCATACTACATATATACTACATGCAACATACATACTACATATATACTACATGCATGCAACATACATACTACATGCTACATATATACTACATGCAACATACATACTACATATATACTACATACATACTGCATGCTACATATATACTACATGCATGCAACATGCATACTACATATATACTACATGCAACATACATACTACATATATACTACATACATACTGCATGCTACATATATACTACATGCATGCAACATGCATACTACATACACTCACTGGCCACTTTATTAGGTACACCTGTCCAACTGTGTGTTAAGACTTAATTTCTAATCAGCCAATCACATGGCGGCAACTCAGTGCATTTAGGCATGTAGACATGGTCAAGACAATCTCCTGCAGTTCAAACCGAGCATCAGTATGGGGAAGAAAGGTGATTTGAGTGCCTTTGAACGTGGCATGATTGTTGGTGCCAAAAGGGCTGGTCTGAGAATTTCAGAAACTGCTGATCTACTGGGATTTTCACGCACAACCATCTCTAGGGTTTACAGAGAATGGTCCGAAAAAGAAAAAAAATCCAGTGAGCGGCAGTTCTGTGGCCGGAAATGCCATGTTGATGCCAGAGGTCAGAGGAGAATGGGCAGACTGGTTCGAGCTGATAGAAAGGCAACAGTGACTCAAATTGCCACCCGTTACAACCAAGGTAGGCAGAAGAGCATCTCTGAACGCACAGTGCGTCGAACTTTGAGGCAGATGGGCTACAGCAGCAGAAGACCACACTGGGTACCACTCCTCTCAGCTAAGAACAGGAAACTGAGGCTACAATTTGCACAAGCTCATCGAAATTGGACAGTAGAAGATTGGAAAAACGTTGCCTGGTCTGATGAGTCTCGATTTCTGCTGCGACATTCGGATGGTAGGGTCAGAATTTGGCGTAAACAACATGAAAGCATGGATCCATCCTGCCTTGTATCAACGGTTCAGGCTGGTGGTGGTGGTGTCATGGTGTGGGGAATTTTTTCTGGGCACTCTTTGGGCCCCTTGGTACCAATTGAGCATCGTTGCAACGCCACAGCCTACCTGAGTATTGTTGCTGACCATGTCCATCCCTTTATGACCACAATGTACCCAACATCTGATGGCTACTTTCAGCAGGATAATGCGCCATGTCATAAAGCTCGAATCATCTCAGATTGGTTTCTTGAACATGACAGTGAGTTTACTGTACTCAAATGGCCTCCTCAGTCACCAGATCTCAATCCAATAGAGCATCTTTGGGATGTGGTGGAACGGGAGATTCGCATCAGGGATGTGCAGCCGACAAATCTGCGCCAACTGTGTGATGCCATCATGTCAATATGGTCCAAAATCTCTGAGGAATGCTTCCAGCACCTTGTTGAATCTCTGCCACGAAGAATTGAGGCAGTTCTGAAGGCAAAAGGGGGTCCAACCCCTTACTAGCATGGTGTACCTAATAAAGTGGCCAGTGAGTGTATATACTGCATGCAACATGCATACTACATATATACTACATGCAACATGCATACTACATATATACTACATGCAACATACATACTACATATATACTACATGCAACATACATACTACATACATACTACATACATACTACATACATACCACATACATACTACATACATACTACATGCTACATACATACTACATATATACTACATGCATGCTACATACATACTACATACATACTACATGCTACATACATACCACATATATACTACATACATACTACATACAATACATTCATACAATACATACATAGACATACAGTACATATAACATAGAGTAACATACTTACCAATACTTGTCACATTGTTCCCCGAAGCCATTGTCTTTTACGGAATAAATATTAACATAACAAACCACAAAAATACTCACCCACGATCCGAAGCAGTCCACGAGTGTGTCCCACGCAGCAATGGCATAAAGTGAGACTAGGGACTTTTTTTTTTTTAAGTGGCGGAGGAATACAGTGCGGAAGGATACCTACCTTCCGTCATTGGATTCCTGCAGCCCGTAGAGAACGGCAGCAACAGCTGATGCTGCAGTTCTCTACCCAAGATCGTCGTGGGACACACTCGTGGACTGCTTCGGATCGTGGGTGAGTATTTTTGTGGTTTGTTATGTTAATATTTATTCCGTAAAAGACAATGGCTTCGGGGAACAATGTGACAAGTATTGGTAAGTATGTTACTCTATGTTATATGTACTGTATGTCTATGTATGTATTGTATGAATGTATTGTATGTAGTATGTATGTAGTATATATGTGGTATGTATGTAGCATGTAGTATGTATGTGGTATGTATGTAGCATGCATGTAGTATATATGTAGTATGTATGTAGCATGTAGTATGTATGTAGTATGTATGTGGTATGTATGTAGCATGTAGTATGTATGTAGCATGCATGTAGTATGTATGTAGTATATATGTAGTATGTATGTAGCATGTAGTATGTATGTAGCATGCATGTAGTATATATGTAGTATGTATGTATGTAGTATGTATGTAGTATATATGTAGCATGTAGTATGTATGTAGCATGCATGTAGTATATGTATGTGGTATGTATGTGGTATGTATGTGGTATGTATGTAGTATGTATGTGGTATGTATGTGGTATGTATGTAGTATGTATGTAGTATGTATGTAGTATGTATATGGTATGTATGTAGTATGTATGTAGCATGTAGTATGTATGTAGCATGCATGTAGTATGTATGTAGCATTTTTTTTTTTTTTTTAACATTTAACACATTAGCCGGATGATGGGACTACTACTGTCCCATCATTGGCTAATGTGTCAATCACTGTCATGGTAGCAGGCATCGCCAGATGGGACTTGTAGTCCCATCGGACGATGCTTGCACAGACCCCCGGACATCAGCACAGCCCCCCGGCAGGCCGGTACAGACCCCCACAGGGTGCACAGACCACCGGCAGGCCGGCACAGCCCCCCGGCAGGCCGGTACAGACCCCCACAGGATGCACAGACCACCGGCAGGCCGGCACAGCCCCCCGGCAGGCCGGTACAGACCCCGGGCAGTCCACACAGCCCCCCGGCAGGCCGGCACAGCCCCCCGGCAGGCCGGCAGAGACCCCCGGAAGGCCCGAAATGACGGCGCATCATGATGCGCACACACCGCGCATCATGATGATGTCAGGCTGTCAATCAACTGAACTTCCGATTCCGATGCCGACTTCCGATATTGAAAAAATATCGGAAGTCGGTATCGGAATTACGATACAGCAAGTATCGGCCGATACCCGATACTTGCGGTATCGGAATGCTCAACACTAGAAGCCAGTGAAGAGATTTGCAGAGGGGAGAAGCGGAGGAGTAGCGAGGAGAGAGATGAATTAGTCGGGCAGCAGAGTTAAGGATGGACTGGAGAGGTGCGAGGGTGTTAGCAGGGAGACTACAGAAAAGGATGTTGCAGTAGTTGAGGCGGGAGATGATGAGGGCGTGCACAAGCATTTTAGTAGATTGAGGGTTGAGGAAAGGATGGATTCTGAAAATCTTCTTTTGGTTTAATATATAGATGGCATACCCCAAAATGAAGGGAAAAGTAAACACTGCCCTTTGGGCAAAACAGGAAAACAGCAAAAATACAAAATGCTGTAACACAGTCCATACATTTGCAGCGACTTGCCCTCTCTGGAGCAACCCAGGTTCAGTCTTTCCTCCTCAGGACAGAAACCACTGGAGATCCTCTCTCCAGCCATACTGAACAAAGACTGCCTTTGGAGTTCAGCTACTTAAGCCCCAGACCACTCCCTGGGGTGGAGATAAGGTGTACAAATGTGGCACCCCTGAGGCTCAGTCGCCACAGAGGTACTGCACCTCCTTCTGGGGTGTGTTGCCCCACCATCCAGGTAAGGTGGAGGCTCCTCACCACACTTCAACACCTGCACCCCATACCACAAAGTAGTGTAGCAAAGCAACTTCGACGACTCCCTGCTTGGAGTGTAGCAAAGCACCCATTGGTGGCTCCCTGCTTGGAACACGAAGCGTGCTGGGTGGTAGATGGAGCTGAGTGACATTAAAGAGAGCGGGAAGAGTTTAGGTGGAGAGCAGAGTTGTTGTTCAGTTGGAGAGAAAAGAAGATCCCCACAGAGAGGGATAGATGGATGGAAGTGCTGCAGCAGATCCCAGTGATCTGGGTCTGCTGGCAAAGGAAAGGAAGAGAGAGAGAGCGGCATAGACTGAAATCCTGATCTTCCATAGAAAGAAAGATTAGTACGGAATGTGAGGAGTAAAAGAGAACAGAGGACTTGGGTTAGAAGAGAACCCTTCCTAGAAGTTCTAAGTGCAAGGCCGGGGCTCGGTCCCCGAGGTTGTATGGATACTAATGGTCCTGCAGCAGACACTGGAGGAATAGAAGTAGTGACCGCTTTATTCCCACACAAGACTTGGGGGCACAACAGCAACTGGATAGTGAGCCAGGACTTAGTAGCAAGAAGTCCCCGAAGCAGGCTACAGCTGTCTGCCGTACAAGTAGCGTTCATAAGAACATCGGACAGGAGGAACTCCAGTGTAACTCTGTACTAGGAGTACTTCATTTAAAGGCGCTATAAGAGGAGACGTTCAGAAAAGGCACATATGTTGGCGGCGTGTTGGAAAGGAGTACTTCATCTTGCCTGGAGGTTGGCTGAGCTCTTGACCCGGAGGACACGGCAAAGATGCAGGCACCTGTACCTGCAACAGACTGTGAGTAAAGCTTTGGAACTACATGCCCTGGTGTCCTCCACTTATTCCTGCACCAACCTGTCCAGCACTGCTACATCCCTTGCGCCCGACACTACACCATCTAAGTGTCACTTCACCTACTCTGCCCTGGGACTACAGCCCTGCCTGTGGAGGGCTATAACGCCATTGCTGCACCACACATCTGTCCCAGAGGATCTGTCTGCAGTGTCGGCTTACATCTTCATTGCTGAACACCACAGGTGGCGTCACAAATCACTTATAAACTTTATTCCCAACTCAACCCCTTTTACATGGGTGCCCAGGGCCACGGACCAGGTCACCGCTGCTGTGACATTCCCATCTGACAGACAGACCCGGTACCGAGTACCCCACAGCCCTGGGAGGGCGACCCATTTTGGCGTCATGAACAGGATGATGAGACCCGATGCCATTCGGTTCTGTGTGCCTAGGACTCAAATCGTTTGAAAATGTGCAGAAGACCCAATTTAATAGATAGTAAAATGAACGCTAAAAATGGCCGCTGGCGCGGTGAAGAAGGGCGTGACAATATGGGTGGTCCTAAGAAAAGACCGCGAACTGTCCTGGGTTTCCCCTGTCTGAACTTCTATGCGACAGCAACTTGGCCCACCCCCCGAGGGGTTCATATACTGGCCTGGTATGGAGGAGTAGGAAAAAGACGCCACCCTCAGAAGGAGGGGCGAGAGCCGGTGGCGGGAAAAGAGCCCAGGCAGGAAGAAGAACGCCAGAACGCCATATTGGAAGGAGAAGGGAGGAGGCCTGCGGAGCGTGAGGAGGTTGAGCTGAATCTCCCCGGCGCTCCAACCCGGCTTCCAGGATGAACTGTCAACAGCTGGAGGAGGAGATTGCCCGGTTGACTCACGAACTGCGGCTGAAGCAGGAGGCGCTATGGAGGAAGAAGTGGCAGCCCGCCCTGGAGGGGCCTACACCTGCGGTACCCCAGTTACCGGTACCTGCCATCGCTGCACTGGATCTCCCCTAGGCAAACCCTGTAGAGCCTGCGACCGCTGCAACACCACCGGCTACATCCCCTGCAATCTCTCCGTTACTACTGCCGCTGTGTGAAGTGTTGGGAGCTGAAGCGGAGGAAGAGGAGCTCTCGCCTGGACCTGACGCGGCCGCACAGGTCCCACCGGAGGCCCCCGTGGACTCGGAGCCGCCATTTGCTCCACCCCTGCCGGCATCTGGACCCGCTACCCCAGTGGATACCCCTGCAGCTGCCCACCATCTCAGGCCCGCACCGAAACCGCAACACCGCCGGGAAGCACCAGGTATGCCCGTCGACCCTGAAGTTAGGGAAGCCACTGGGTGCCCGCCGGGTACAGCAGCCGGACAGGTGGTGCTGGACTTGGTTTTGGATCGGGATATCAGTCCCTGGGGAGAAACACCTGAACCCCTGACAGTAGTGCCATGGTCCACAGGGGTAATAACGGTTGTCACTCCTAAGACAAAAGGAAAAGAAGAGAGTAGAAAATGTGAAAGATAACAGAAAAGAAATGTGTTACTAAAGCTGATAGTGAATTTGCTTCCATAGCACTTTAAATTAGGTAGCATAACTTTAAATATAGATAGACAGTTAAATTGTTTGCAACGTTCAAGAATGAGTGCCTCTCATATTGAGAAGACTAGATAAGAACTGATTGTTTCGCATTACAAAGTGTTGTATGTTCCTGTATTGTCAACTTTGTTTTCCTTGCAGCCCGCGGATGTGCTGTGTTTAATGGGGGGTATGTGGTGCCCCTGAGGCTCAGTCGCCACAGAGGTACTGCACCTCCTCCTGAGGTGTGGTGCCCCACCATCCAGGTAAGGTGGAGGCTCCTGACCACACTTCAACACCTGCACCCCACACCACAAAGTAGTGTAGCAAAGCACCTTCGGCGGCTCCTTGCTTGGAGTATAGCAAAGCACCCATTGGTGGCTCCCTGCTTGGAACACGAAACGTGCTGGGTGGTGGGTGGCGCTGAGTGACATTAAAGAGAGCTGGAAGAGTTTAGGTGGAGAGCAGAGTTGTTGTTCAGTTGGAGAGAGAAGAAGATCCCCAGAGAGAGGGATAGATGGATGGAAGTGCTGCAGCAGAACCCAGTGATCTGGGTCTGCTGGCACAGGAAAGGAAGAGAGAGAGAACGGCATAGACTGAAATCCTGATCTTCCATAGATAGAAAGATTAGTACGGAATGTGAGGAGTAAAAGAACAGAGGACTTGGGTTAGAAGAGAACCCTTCCTAGAAGTTCTAAGCGCAAGGCCGGGGCCCGGTCCCCGAGGTTGTATGGATACTAATGGTCCTGCAGCAGACACCGGAGGAATAGAAGCAGTGACCGCTTTATTCCCACACAAGACTTGGGGGCACAACAGCAACTGGATAGTGAGCCAGGACTTAGTAGCAAGAAGTCCCCGAAGCAGGCTACAGCTGTCTGCCGTACAAGTAGAGTTCATAAGAACATCGGACAGGAGGAACTCCAGTGTAACTCAGTACTAGGAGTACTTCATTTAAAGGTGCTATAAGAGGAGACGTTCAGAAAAGGCACATATGTTGGCGGAGTGTTGGAAAGGAGTACTTCATCTTGCCTAGAGGTTGGCTGAGCTCTTGACCCGGAGGACACGGCACGGATGCGGGCACCTGTACCTGCAACAGACTGTGAGTAAAGCTTTGGAACTACATGCCCTGGTGTCCTCCACTTATTCCTGTGCCAACCCATCCAGCACTGCTACATCCCTTGCGCCCGACACTACACCATCTAAGTGTCACTTCACCTACTCTGCCCTGGGACTACAGCCCTGCCTGTGGAGGGCTATAACACCATTGCTGCACCACACCATCTTTCCCAGAGGATCTGTCTGCAGCGCCGACTTACATCTTCATTGCCGAACACCACAGGTGGCGTCACGAATCACTTATAAACTTTATTCCCAACTCAACCCCTTTTACATGGGCGCCCAGGGCCACGGACCGGGTCACCACTGCTGTGACATTCCCATCTGAGAGACCGGCCCGGTACCGAGTACCCCACAGCCCTGGGAGGGCAACCCACAAACTCCCATCCACTCTTTGGTTGTCAACAAAAGCCCAGCCCATTATGTAAATTAGCTGTTAACCCATCGCAGCACTTAGTGTGCTGGAGGAAAATCTCTGGGTTTCACATCACTAAGTGTAGTGAAACATTTCTCCTCTCCAGAACTTTACCAGTTACTTTGTCACAGGTGCTTTTACAGAGCTACAGCCTTCATCTTGATGAACAGTAGAGGTCCTGCACAAGGTTAAAAAATAAATAACATACTTACCATGCTGTTCCCTGTCTGATGCCCAGTACTCTGTGCCTCTTGTGCACCACATCTCCAGCTCTATATTCACTCTAGGCTGGGGCTTCTTACTTGTGTTCCCCATAAGATCATAAAAGAAACCTTTGGAGGTCCTTTTTAGCATTTAAATACTTTTCTTTTTATCTGATTTCCACCAGACCTGGGGTTGGTATATTAACCTCAGTTATAGGGGAAATCTAGCTTCCTGGCTGCAAAACAAAAGTGATTGGATGTCCTTGGACCCAGCAGCTCCTGCTTCCTATATCCAGAGATGATATGATGGCTGAGTTTGGAGGAGTAAGCACCGTTAGTCATTCCTATGCTCTGTACACATCACTTTTTCATGGCTGTTTATACTGTAATTGAGAAAGCAGAGACAGTAATGAACCCTCTCTCCATTCTCTATGGGGAGTCCCACTGTGTTTGACAGCTAGCTCCCTCGCTCCTACAGATGGATGTTTTAGAACATCCTTGCGAAGCAGAACGTGGACCGGCCAGAAGTTTATAATCTGTGTTGTCTGGAAATGGTTAAAGTACAGATTCCGTATTTATTTCCTTACACTTTTTTCTATAACCAATATCTTTATAGTCTATTGTTTAATAAGTGTATTTTAAACATTAACATAGGAGTAAACTTAACACTATGACTACAGTGGATCCAGATATTTCATATGGCTGCACTGCATTCCATTGGACATATGTTGCAAAATACTGTTGACGTGTCTTTATAGCAATGTAAGAAAATACTGGAAATTATTTTACTACATATTTTACATTATTGCTTAATTTCGACCATTAAGCATTTTACACAGTCACTATGATAATCATGCGGCTTTACCCTCTGCCACAAATATTTTTCACAGTGATGTTTTGGGAAGTAATAAATATGTATTATGAAATCTTTATGAATCAATGACAGCATCTTCCTAAACATTGAAAAAATGGAATCTTGAATTAATTATTTACTTTGAATGTGGGAAACAGTTTCCATGCATTAATGCTGCTTACTGTGCACATTCATAAGACAGAAGTTGATGTATCAACTCTAAACAAGCAAACTTTGGACTACTGGTATTGAATTCTACTAATCTATCTTTTCACTTAAATTACTTTTTTTTAAATTCAAGTAATATGTCCTATAAATGTTACCTATTGTGCTGGGTTAACGCACAGTTACTGTAAACCCTTAAGTTCCAGCTCCAGAGTCCACATAACAGAGCAAAGTATCTAAAAACCTTCTTGAATGGTGTGATGTGCTCACGTCTAAGGGCTCATTCAGACAACCGTGCACATCGATCTGAGATCAAACTGTAATGCTTCATGTACAGTATTTCTGAGGATGTCCCATCGGGTCGGGAGAGAAGCGGTCAGTTCATGCATTGCGGTCTAATCTCGTACCAATATGCATGGACATCTTAATGAGCCTTCAAGCTCTTAGATAATGAGGCTAAATTGAACAACATACAAACAAGATATCTCTAAATTTAAGTGAATTTGGCCAGTCAAGTATTGTACCTCCTAAAGAATAGCACATTGTCAAAAAGAAAAGCTGTGAAATGATTGTCAAGATTGAAAGATAAGTATTTTGGAGGCTGTTTACCCTTTGTCTGATACAAATGAAATATGCCTTCAGTGTCAGGAAAAAATATGGAAACTTTTTAAACCAGTGAGGAATTTCTTGTATTCTTTGTGCTAGATTTTGGGTTTATTTTGTCATTTTTTTTAAAGTTTTTAGACACAAAAATGACACTTTTTTTAAGCATTTTGCATCAAGTTCATCATGTCATTTTGAGCACAACAAAACAGGCGGATCTCTCGGATATTTAAAGGTTTTGCCACTCCAGTAGAGCTTGGTGTAAAATTGGAAAATCAGTTCTAGACATAAGTTTTAGCCCTAATGATACTCAAAATGTATCAATTATTATGCAATGTTTTAATAAATTTGGCACAAATAACTACAATATAGCTAGAAGCAAAAATGATCTAAAAAAATCCTCACCTTATAAATTCTCTTCAAAATGTACAAACACTAGAGATTATTGAACCCGAACTGCAAAGTTCTCTCTCTCTTCCTCTCTCTCTCTCCCTCTCTCGTTTGGTCATCTCTGCTTGGCTTTAACGTAACTTTATTCTTTCACGAACTATTTACAAGTTTATGACCACTTATAAAATGTATTCAAAGTCCTGCCCATTGTGTTGGATTGTCAATGCAACCCTCTTCTCCCACTCTTGACACACTGATAGCAACACTGCAGAAGAAATGCTTGCCTAATTGGGTTAGATACCTTGTAGGAATGCTCGGACTTGACACCTATAATGTGGTGGTTGCTGGAAAAACTCAGGGAACATGCCATCTTCAGTGCATAAAGAGGGCAACACATCATCATGTAGCAATTTCAGATATCCAGTGGCATTGAGGTTTCCATTGATGAAGAATGGCCCCACTATCTTTGTACCCCATATACCACACCATACTATCAATTATGGGTGTCAGGTCCGAACATTCCTACATGAACAGTTTCCTGGAAAGTGGATTGGTCGTCGTGGGCCAGTTGAATGGCCACCAAGGTCTCCCGATCTGACCCCCTTAGGCCTCTTTCACACTTCAGTTTTTTGCATCAGTTATAATCCGCCAAAAAGGCGGACAAGCGGATCCGTTCTCAACTGATGTGAACGGATGGCACAGGATCCGTTTTCAGACGGATCCTGAAAATGAAGAAATTTAAAGGAATCGCTGGCCGGGAAGGAGAGAGAGAGAGAGAGAGAGAGAGAGAGAGAGAGAGAGAGAGAGAGAGAAGATTTTTTTTTTTTTTGTCCGGCACCCAGAAAGAAATTCGGGTTAAATCAGTGTTTGCAGGATCCGCCAGAGAAAAAAACGTTACAAGCTCCGTTTTGAAATTTTTGAGGATGGTGACGGACAGCAACTTTTGGCGGATCCTCACAAAAAACGGATGCAACGGACAGCAATCCGTCACAATCCGCCATTAATGCAAGTCAATGGGAAAAAAACGGATCCTCAAAAAAAATTTGAGGATCCGTTTTTTTTTAAAACCTGGCGGATTGTGACTGATTGTAAAAAACGGAAGTGTGAAAGAGGCCTTAGACTTTTATCTTTAGGGTCATCTGAAGGCAATTGTCTATGCTGTGAAGATACGAGATGTGCAGCATCTGAAACAACAGATACTGGAAGCCTGTGCTAGCATTTCTTCTGCGGTGTTGCTATCAGTGTGTCAAGAGTGGGAGAAGAGGGTTGCATTGACAATCCAACACAATGGACCTAGGAATAAAATGTCAGGAACATTATGTAAAAACACAGTGTCAAATAAGATTGATTGAGATAAACGGAAACCAAATATTTTGTTATTATTTCAGGTCTAGGCTTTGGAATACATTAACTAATATTTATGGAAGTTGAAAGGATCTAAAATTGAATGGCATGGTTTGCAAACCATGTGTAACTTCCGTTAGTGTAAGAAAAAGAAAGGGTCCAAATGGTAATCCTGAAGGTCCTTGGTTGACAACTAAATTATATAGTTGTACACAAAGGAGTAGACTGTTCTTTAGTTAGTACAGAAGTGTTAAATGTATGTTGTTGAAGACAAATTGCCATTTTTTTTACAATAACTGTCTCAATTTACATCTAAATTAAAAAAGAATTAGTGCTTTGCATTGTTAAAAAAGTCCTGACTGTCAAGTAGTACACGTATATAAGACAAGGTTGCAAGAGAGAAAGCAAGAAATAAAATAAATGGAAAATAGAACTGAATACTGTATATTAGTTAAAAGTTGGGCAAACATTAACTGTATGGATGAGACTCTAATTATCCTTATTTTTATTGTATTATTTACACTCTAGTTAGTGGTCAAGATTATATGTAATGTCCTGAAAGGACAATTACCACCTAGGATATTGTAAATGTCTTGTCCTGGGTGTAAATTTGGATTGCTGTTGGATATCTCTGCTGAAGGGTGGAGAATTACTAAGATAATTGAACATGGCTATATCAGAGAGGATATGGGATTTGGTTCACTTTCTGTTAGATTTCAACATTATAAGGTATTTAGATTACATTATATACCTGTGGTTCAAAAAATTGTAGATAACTTATTGTCATGACTATGCTGTAGGGTATCCCGGGATCAGGGGCTGCTTCCCTGTCCATAACGCTAGGGGGCACCCTAGCTTTCCCTGCTCTCTTGATTACTTCTAATGGTGAAGATGCCGGGGCCACATACCTTCCCTTAGCTTTTGAATCCGCCAACAGTCTGTACCCTTCTCCCACCCAGGGAAAAGGGGAGTAGTAGTGTACCATAATACACCAACCAGAGTTAACAAGATAATACGAACAGGGGTAATGGAAAATACCAAACATACAAATATACACACACTTATAATAGAGGTAGGCACCAGGGAGTGAAGGATAGGGTTAAACCAAAGTAGTAGAAGAAAAGGAATTATCACACACTCAAAACCAAGCAACAGTCATAGCTAAATCCACCAACTGCCTACTCAAATAACCACCACCAACAACCTCCAAGCCATGCAGCAAAGGCTTGCTCTGACGATGAGTGCTAGCCAGGACCCAGATTATATAGGAGATGGGAGTGGCTAATAGTGCTCAGCTGAGAGCTTAAACGCTCCAAGAGCTCGCAATAGAGCAGATTAACCCTTGCACTGCCCAAATAAATATACACCATTTAATATGATGGTGAAGTACTTCTGTTCAGCGCAGAAGTAGGAGAAATCAGTTGCTGTGGTCTTCTGGCTCCTCTCTGTCGCAGTAAACCCGTGACACTTAGTGAGTGATATTGAAGGAAGCAAATTGTATCATCATAAAGACACAATGTACCATTGTCTTTTGAATAAGGAACAACATGACCATATACTGCAGTAGCAAAGCTACATATCCTACAGACAGGATTTAGATTGTAAATATGGGAAATTTGTCAGGAAAGGGATTAGATTGTGGATGCTTTTGTTATTGTGAGAAGAATGAGCCTTTGGACAGAAATGTTAAGTTAGTGCACAAAATAGACCCTAATTGTTTAAAGTATGTTGATAGATGGAGAAGGGGTATGGGGTCACAGGGAGACAATGTAAGTCAGTGTGGGAGGTTGGTGAAGGAACTTGGTAAGTGCAGTAATGTTGCAATTCTTGTTACTTGTGGTTGATGTTGTGCAACCTGCATAAGAGGTCTATTTCAAAAGCTGATTGATACTTCCTTAACTTAAACCATGTACCAAGGTATTGGCCATACTGAAGATAGCTATGAAAATGTGGAAGATGCCCCACTTAAGGTGAAATAAGATAACCACCCACCTTAGTGTCAAGAAGAAGATGGGTTCCTATACTTTGGAGCTAAGAAGATGACCATCAATTATGACAGTATTTGTGAAAACTCACAGAAGCAAGATACTCGAAGAAATGATGAAGGACTAAATAATTAATAACAGGAAGGAATGCTATAATAGTTTAGTTTTGATTAATTGTATAGTCTCTTGATCATGAGGAATTCATTAGAACATTCACTATATTTGATTTTGGTTCATTGTGTGATGTTTTTTGCTTTACTACATGCTTATGCTAGAAGGGTTCGATTAAAGTCAACATCTGGAAGGGAAACATAAGTTTCAAGATATAAGAAGACAGTTTCCTATTGTTTTTTTTTATTCCAGATTTATACTTCCTTCACTACCTTCCTGCACTAGGTTAGATAGTACATGCTATGGAAAGTTAACTGATACTAGAGTTGAAATACTACATCAATAAAACTATTTAAATTGTTGTAAATGATGTATCTTGGGCAGACACTCCTGCCACTATCCTCATTGAGGTGGTCAGAGACTGTCTCTTTGTACGCAAGAATAAAGCTTTGATCTGAAAGCAGATGTTTCCTGTCTTCAATTGGTAGAGAAAAAAATCTCTTGACATGATGACACTTGACTTCGCCAGCAGATCGATTAGATCATCATCATGTGGGCAGCATGGTGGCTCAGTGGTTAGCGCTGCAGCCTTGCAGGGCTGGGGTCCTGGGTTCGAATCCCACCAAGGACAACATCTGCAAGGAGTTTGTATGTTCTCCCCGTGTTTGCGTGGGTTTCCTCTGGGTGCTCCGGTTTCCTCCCACACTGCAAAGACATACTGATAGGGAATTTAGAATGTGAGCCCCATCGGGGACAGTGATGAAAATGTGTGCAAACTGTAAAAGCGCTGCGGAATATGTTAGTGCTATATAAAAATAAAGATTATTATTATCATCTCAACCATTTAAATTAGGTTGGAATATACACTAATGAACCTTGTCTAATTGTTCCCCACACTTAATTTAATTAGAAACCACACACTTAAGATTATTTGTCTTCAGTTTCATTATTTGTATATTTGAAGATATTAGTGCTTCATGGTGCGGAGGCATTTGTTTGAGTCTGCCATTTCGATCTGACAGGAATGTCCACTTTAAAAATAAAGTTGTGCCTTAAGGGAGCAGTATAATGATTTGCAGCTGCTGATGGAAATGATGTTCTGAGCAATGTGTGATCACACAAGAAAAGGAACAGTCTCATTAACAAGTTTTGCTCATAACACAAAACTATGTAGGATTCTCAAAACTTAGCTTGATTGTAAAATAATGCAGAAATACCTAGACAGGAAGACACAGGAAAATTAGTGCTGACAAAAAAGGAAATAATGCCACTGTCATTCTGTATATATGTAAGGGGTATGGAGGGGGGGGCTAGTTTAATGCCCTGCATTCCTTGCATATGTTCCAGGTAAAAGTGGTATATTTCATTGTGGTATATTTTCTACGTGGGAACAACTCTTAAAGTCCTAGGCCTAGGGCCTGGAAAGGAATGAAAGAGCCATCCTTCAACTTCACCTTTGGAGAGCGAAGCAGGCAGGGAACTCCTGAAGGGAGTTAGTCTGACCAGTTAGGAAGCTGTGGTACCGGCGGATCTGGTACGGAAATGTGATATTCCTGGAGGAGTGAGGGACAGTACAGGGAACAGAATGGTTATATTCTGCGAAGAATCTTGTGCTGTTTCTGTGACTAAACTGGACGAGCTCAGTAAAATTCTTTTGTTGAAGATGTGGAATGGACCCTGACTTACAAGTGAGTTGACTACAATGTGTTAAAGTGGCGGAGAGCCAGGGTGTGCCAGTACTGCAACTACGACTACCCCCCTGGCCTCCGTTTCACTTGGCGCAGTACTTCAGGATACCTCACATTCAGAAGGCAGAACTACTCCTAGTATGGCAAAGATGGTGGAAAATGGCACGTAGACTGAGGACAACTCTAGTTCTGCCCTTCATGGGCGTCCTAACCTGAAAATGGCGCGAAACTCCGTATGGCAGAGACAGTGGCCTGGGCCTGAGATGCGTTCCTTGGTGAGCAGTGCCCACCCATGGTGGGCGTGATGGAAGAAAAGCAAGCCTCGTTCCTTACAGTAGAATCCGGGGGGCAGGCGGAGTCCGATGCTAAATGGGTGGAGCAGCCAGAAGCGGCTCCACCCTGGAATGGGTGGGACCCGGAAGAAAACCTCGTGTGCAGCTGCGCGGCACCACTGCGAGGCATAACTCCAGCACCGATGGCACACTCCTGCATCCATTGTTGCGGTGGTGTCAGCCACATAGAGTAGAAGTGGCGTAAAGTGGAGGAAAGCACTCGGCCTGGAAGGCAGTGAAGAGCATCTGATGTCGGGGATGAAGATCAGCTCGACAGGTTCCCGTTGTACGCTGGAGAGCATTACTCGTGGGTTCCAGACCCAGAATGCCACCTCGTACTGGAGGAGATAGGTGAAGAATGTGATCCGGAAGGAGCCACCCGGGAGGAGCCTGAATCGGATGAGGTGGAACCGGAAGAGACTGAGCCGGAGGGCGCGACAGGTGTACCGGTGGAGTCGGACGGTTGCGGAGTGATCGCAGCCGGGATACTAGAGCAGCCGGAGCGGAACAGTAAACAGGCAGTGAGTGGAACACCCCGGAACGCAGGCCCATACTCATAGACATTTTGTCCCTTGGTCCATCAACCTGTTATCAGGAAGGAGAGGGCCCCTTCCCATCCCCCGGGTAGCCAGCATGGATAGCAGGGGTGATTGAATGGAAGAAAGAGAGAACCAGGGAGATCTGGGCAGAGCTGTGTAAACCAGGAGGGGGCACAATGGCCGGACAGCGGACCAGCGTGGTGTTGGTGCACACTAACCCATCTCACGGGTATGGCTTTATCAGTGAGGCCTACACCAATGACAAGGTGTATGTGAACGCCAGCTCCATCAAGTTTCAGAGGCCCCTTAGGGAAGGAGATTGGGTCACCTTTTTCAAAGAGGATGGACTCCGGGGGTACCTTGCCGTTGCAGTCGCCCTGTTACTCCCGGAGGATGACCCGGAACTGCATGAGCACCAGGAACGGGCTCAGTCGGACTCACATATCCTGTCTGTTGCACAGTTGGGCTCTACATCTCCCCTGTTGTTGATGCTGGAGGACATGACACGTGGTGGCATCGGAACTACCATCACCCCCTGGAGCACGGGCACGGAGCTCGATGTGAAACAGAGCGGCATGGGACGTGTGCAACCGGGACAGTGACTGACAAGGATCACTTTAAAAAAACAAGAGTTGTGCATGTTGCACCTACTGATAAAAAATGGAGAATGGGACGATTCTGAGTGCCTGTGGGCAGAGAAGCCCTGTAGCACAAGAGCCTGGTGCGTACAGTAGTAAAGTGCAGTGTGACCGGTGCGGCCATGGTAAAACATTAATGTGGAACATTGTTTTTTCCCCTCCCCAAGTTTTGTTGCACCCGTTGTGCCTCACCTGCTGGATTGCAGGATTCTGACCCTGAGGGGTTATGTGCCCTTTGACTAAAAATGGACTGACTGTACATGGCTGCTGCAAAGGACGGTGTTTTAGCTTGCTATGTGTAGCCTGAACTTTGTCCCTTGGGAAAGAGGAGCACACATGCGTTAAAGGGCCATTCTCTGTGCAAAGGAGGAAGGGGGAAGAACTCAAACAGGAGGACCAGATGAACAAGCCAGGTCAATATAATGTGTTCTGTAGCTGCTGGGACTGTGGTGAGTCCTAATGTGAACTGTGTACATGCTTGGGTCATGGAGGTATGTGACTAAGCACCTGCCCAAAGCATATTGCTGGCCAAAAGGTCAGAGGTAAAAAATAAATGGACTCTTATGTAGAGTAACGAGAATTTTATTATGGTTGAATACGTTTTTTTAAAAATTAATTTGTGCCTTATATTAAAGTTATGTTATGCCAACACTGTATGGTCGGGGATGACCATATTTTAGGAGGGAAGAGTGTAAGAGGTACGGGGGTTAGTTTAATGCCCTGCACTCCTTGCATATGGTCCTAGTAAAAGTGTTATATTTGATATGTCGTGTAATGTTTATATATTGTATATTGCATTGTACCTATATTTATGGGTTGCAAAGATATAGGGATAGTGTAGGACAAATGGAGCGCCCGCCAGGGCCGTGGGGTACTCGGCACCTGGCAGTTCTTAAAGGTGAAGTGTCACGACAGCGGTGACCCGGTGCGTGGCTCTGGGCGTCCAATGAAAATGTTGAATAAAGTTTATAGGGGATGATTTAAAAGAGAATTAGTTGTTGACGCCACATGTGGTAATCGGCAAATAAGGTGTTAGCTAACGTTGCTTCAGAGTACGCTGGGGTTGATGGTGATGCAGCAGAGTTGTTACAGCTCTCCACAGGTAGAGCTGGGACCAAAGCAACTGTATGTGTAAGTGATGAGATGATGATGGTGGTTTTAGTGCAGGGTAGATGGTATAGCAAACAAATCTGAGGACACAGTGGGGTTGTAGTTTCCTTTACCTTTACTGGATATACAGTACATAGGTGCAGACCGGAGCACTGGTTACAGATGACAATGGAGGTCCGGGCAGCCCGAAGCAACTCAGGATCCACTCAGCCAGGTGGGATGGAGGCCTCCTTACTGCATTGTTCTATTTGAGGTCCTTGCTGCCTAAAGCTCTGCTCAGTTCTCTGTTCCTCTCACTGTCAGAAAACATTAGCAGCATGGGAGGCAGCTTGATCCTTTCACAGGTGTCGCTCCTCATGGCATCTCCAGGCTCTAACCTGCAAATGTGCCTTCAAGTGTGTGAAGGGGCCAGAAGACCTGCAATATTCTGCCCTCCGGATTTAGCTACTGACACCATAGTGCTCCGCATCCACGGACTCCGGTGTCCAGTTCTCGCACTGAGATCTGGGATGAGCGTGGTCACAGCTCCTCTGGCCAAGCTTCCCTATACTTTTCTTTTCCTCTCTGACTCAGAATGCACTCTAGTCTTGGTACAAGCTCCTCACTCGTCTAATACCCCAGCACTGACTGACTGCCCGGAGAGAGCAGCTCCCTTGAAGTCGGGTTCAGAGCTCCCCCTGCTGGCTCGGAGCAGGAACTGTGTTACATGCTGTGTATACCTGGCCAGGGGATCCCTCCTTGCTTCAGGCCAGACACCACCCCCTGTGAGGGAGGCAATGCCATTGTGGCAACTGGACTTCTGGGGTGCTACACTTAGACCAGTAGGGGGAGCACAGTAAAATAGGATAGGGATTAGTTAGACCAATAGGATTTGTCTGGTTAGGAGGGGCTGAGAAAAAGTAGTTGGGTAGCTTTCTGGAGTTAGTGTGAGCCTGGAGCAAGGATAGGACAGTCGTGTTCGGGGGAGCGTTTAAGCAGAGGAGCCCAGCAGTCCAGGGCCTACGAGCTGACAGTCACATTGTGGAGGAGGAATATCAGGGCAGCGTAATTATGGTAGCAGCTAATTTCGTGGGAACAACCCTTAATGTCCGAGGCCTAGGGCCTGGAAAGGAATGAAAGAGCCATCCTTCAACTTCACCTTCAGAGAGGGAAGCGGGCAGGGAACTCCTGAAGCGGATTAGTCTGACCAGTCAGGAATCTGCGGTACTGGCGGATCCGGTATGGAAATGTGATTTTCCTGGAGGAGTGAGGGACAGTACAGGGAACGAAATGGTGATATTCTGTGAAGAATCTTGTGCTGTTTCTGTGACTAAACTGGATAAGCTGAGTAAAATTGTTTTGTTGATGATGAACTTGGACTCTGACTATGGTTGTGTGGTGCTAAGAGAAAAGGAGCCCCGGCAGTGTGGAATGGATCCTGACTTACAAGTGAGTTGACTACAATGTGACCTCTAAAAATTAACTTTTAATTGAATAATTAAAAACTTTGGACAATCCCAACTAATAGGGTACAAGGCAGTGTATCACCAAAGGGAAAAAAAGAAAAATATTTAAAATACACAAATACCAGGGGTAGCTACACTTGCCCTAGAGGGCCCTAATAAGTCCCTTACTCCCACAAACATACATATACACCCGAAAAAAAACCCTAGTGGAGAGACTAGATATACAGTCATAGCCAAAGGTTTTGAGAATGACACAAATATTAATTTTACAAAGTCTACTGCTTCATTTTTTCTAATGGCAATTTGCACATACTCCAGAATGTTATAAAGAGTGATCAGCTTAACAGCAATTACTTGCAAAGTCAATATTTGCCTAGAAAATGAACTTTATCCCCCAAAACACATTTCAGCATCATTGCAGCCCTGCCTTAAAAGGACCAACTAACATTGTTTCAGTGATTGCTCCATTAACACAGGTGTGGGTGTTGATGAGGACAGGGCTGGAGATCAATCTGTCATGATTAAGTAAGAATGACACCACTGGACACTTTAAAAGGAGGCTGGTGCTTGGCATCATTGTTTCTCTTCTGTTAACCATGGTTATCTCTAAAGAAACACGTGCAGTCATCATTGCACTGCACAAAAATGGCCTAACAGGGAAGAGTATCGCAGCTAGAAAGATTGCACCTCAGTCAACGATCTATCGCATCATCAAGAACTTCAAGGAGAGAGGTTCCGTTGTTGCCAAAAAGGCACCAGGGCGCCCAAGAAAGACCAGCAAGCGCCAGGACCATCTCTTAAAAGTGTTTCAGCTGCGAGATCGGGCTACCAGCAGTGCAGAGCTTGCTCAGGAATGGCAGCAGGCAGGTTTGAGTGCATCTGCACGCACTGTGAGGCGGAGACTCTTGGAGCAAGGCCTGGTCTCAAGGAGGGCAGCAAAGAAGCCACTTCTCTCTAGGAAAAACATCATGGACAGACTGATATTCTGCAAGAGGTACAGGGAGTGGACTGCTGAGGACTGGGGTAAAGTCATTTTCTCTGATGAATCCCCTTTTCGATTGTTTGGGACATCTGGAAAACGGCTTATTCGGAGAAGACCAGGTGAGCGCTACCAGCAGTCTTGTCTCATGCCAACTGTCAAGCATCCTGAAACCATTCATGTGTGGGGTTGCTTCTCAGCCAAGGGAATGGGCTCTCTCTCAATCTTGCCTAAAAACACAGCCATGAATAAAGAATGGTACCAGAATGATCTCCAAGAGCAACTTCTCCCAACCGTCCAAGAGCAGTTTGGCGATCAACAATGCCTTTTTCAACATGATGGAGCACCTTGCCATAAAGCAAAGGTGATAACTAAATGGCGCACGGAACAAAACATAGAGATTTTGGGACCATGGCCTGGAAAATCCCCAGATCTTAATCCCATTGAGAACTTGTGGTCAATCATCAAGAGACGGGTGGACAAACAAAAACCTTCAAATTCAGACAAAATAAAAGCATTGATTTTGCAAGAATGGACTGCTATTAGTCAGGATTTGATAAAGAAGTTGATTGAGAGCATGCCAGGGAGAATTGCTGAGGTCCTGAAGAAGAAGGGTCAACACTGCAAATATTGACTTGCTGCATTAACTCATTCTAACTGTCAATATAACCTTTTGCTACTCATAATATGATTGCAATTATATTTTTGTATGTGATAAAAACATCTGACAAACACATATAAAAACCAGAGGCCAGCAGATCATTTGAAAATATAATATTTGTGTCATTCTCAAAACTTTTGGCCATGACTGTAGTCCCTTTGGAAAGTGCAAAACTTGCTGTAAACTTATCTCGTAGTGTCAAAGTGGGCACTCAGTCCACAATATAGACAATGAGGTAGACTTATCTCTTAATAAAAAATTCCTTAATTATGCAGCTTAAATAAATTATCTCGGAATAGAGCTTATGCTGCAGGCAATGACAGACCATAAGAAAAAATTTTTTCAAAAAACATGAAAAAATCCCATGCAAAATAGTACATATCACACAGTTAATGCACTCAAGATTGATCAAAAAAATAATCCACCAGGTGGAACAAATATCAATAACATGTAAATCAACAGCCGCGGAGACACCATCACATGTTTCTCAACGCAAGCAATGACTAGCCAGGTCTTTCACCGGGAAGGAACAACCACGGGAAGGGCAGTCTCCAATGAAGGAAACCACCTATGCCAAAACATGGTATCCATCCACAGACAGCTGTTTCGGGGTATTGCCCCTCATCAGTGTGGAGTAGGAAACTGGCTAGTAGGAGCAATGCCTAGTAAAAGACTGCGAAAATGAGGATGAGTGACCTCATGGAGATCAACATCCGACACTGCGGAGACACCATCACATGTTTCTCAACGCAGTGATTCTAGAGCAATGCCCCCATCCCTTATGGGAAATATGCAAAAACATGTAAATCAATAGCCGCGGAGACACCATCACATGTTTCTCAACGCAAGCAATGACTAGCCAGGTCTTTCACCGGGAAGGAACAACCACGGGAAGGGCAGTCTCCAATGAAGGAAACTACCTATGCCAAAACATGGTATCCATCCACAGACAGCTGTCTGGCAATACCCCGAAACAGCTGTCTGTGGATGGATACCATGTTTTGGCATAGGTGGTTTCCTTCATTGGAGACTGCCCTTCCCGTGGTTGTTCCTTCCCGGTGAAAGACCTGGCTAGTCATTGCTTGCGTTGAGAAACATGTGATGGTGTCTCCGCGGCTGTTGATTTACATGTTTTTGCATATTTCCCATAAGGGATGGGGGCATTGCTCTAGAATCACTGCGTTGAGAAACATGTGATGGTGTCTCCGCAGTGTCGGATGTTGATCTCCATGAGGTCACTCATCCTCATTTTCGAACAAATATCAATGGCATAGAAATGCTGATCAATAATCACTGCTGGATATAATAGTCCAGACAGACGCAAAGGAAACAGCATAGCTCCCCCCTGTAATCCGGGCTGTCAAAATGCCCAAATATAGCCAATGAGCATATTGCCATAAAAATGTCTGTCAGCACATTAATAAATAGTCAATACTTATCAGCCATTGGTAGATATGCGGACCAGCCCGACGCGTTTCCCCCTCCACGATGCTGAGGGTTCATCAGGGGCAAAGGAGATAGGGTCTCATTACCCCGGCCGAAAGGACAGTGCGTGGGGCTGGGCCGCATATCTACCAATGGCTGATAAGTATTGACTATATGCTGACAGACCTCATTAACTATGCGATATGTACTATTTTCCATGGGATTTTTTCATTTTTTTCCCATTGATTTTGTGTAGGCGTTTTTTCGTCTGAGCTTTTTGAAAAAATGTTTTCTTATGGTCTGTCATTGCCTGCAGCATAAGCTCTTTTGATTCCGAGAAGTTATTTAAGCTGCATAATTAAGGAATTTTTTATTACAAGATAAGTCTACCTCATTGTCTATATTGTGCCCACTTTGACATTACGAGATAAGTTTACAGCAAGTTTTGCACTTTCCAAAGGGACTATATCTAGTCTCTCCACTAGGGGTTTTTCGGGTGTATATGTATGTTTGTGTTTTTTCTGTGTATCCTCTTCATTGACTAGGGATTATTAGGGTATTACAGGGCTACCGACGTTGAGCGGGGGTGCCACATCGTCAACAACTAGGGTGTCAACCTCCGCATGCAGGAAGGGACTTATTGGGGCCCACTAGGGCAAGTGTAGCTGCCCCTGGTATTTGTGTATTTTAAATATTTTTCTTTTTTCCCTTTGGTGATACACTGCCTTGTACCCTATTAGTTGGGATTGTCCAAAGTTTTTAATTATTCAATTAAAAGTTCATTTTTAGGGGTCAATTTTGCCGCTTTCTTGGGTTTTTTTTTCTCTGAGATTTTTGATCCTATATATATATATATATATACACTCACTGGCCACTTTATTAGGTACACCATGCTCGTAACGGGTTGGACCGCCTTTTGCCTTCAGAACTGCCTCAATTCTTCGTGGCAGAGATTCAACAAGGTGCTGGAAGCATTCCTCAGAGATTTTGGACCATATTGACATGATGGCATCTCACAGTTGGCGCAGATTTGTCGGCTGCACATCCCTGATGCGAATCTCCCGTTCCACCACATCCCAAAGATGCTCTATTGGATTGAGATCTGGTGACTGAGGAGGCCATTTGAGTACAGTGAACTCATTGTCATGTTCAAGAAACCAATCTGAGATGAATCGAGCTTTATGACATGGCGCATTATCCTGCTGAAAGTAGCCATCAGATGCCTGTTCTTAGCTGAGAGGAGTGGTACCCAGTGTGGTCTTCTGCTGCTGTAGCCCATCTGCCTCAAAGTTCGACGCACTGTGCGTTCAGAGATGCTCTTCTGCCTACCTTGGTTGTAACGGGTGGCAATTTGAGTCACTGTTGCCTTTCTATCAGCTCGAACCAGTATGCCCATTCTCCTCTGACCTCTGGCATCAACAAGGCATTTCCGGCCACAGAACTGCCGCTCACTGGATTTTTTTTCTTTTTCGGACCATTCTCTGTAAACCCTAGAGATGGTTGTGCGTGAAAATCCCAGTAGATCAGCAGTTTCTGAAATACTCAGACCAGCCCTTCTGGCACCAACAATCATGCCACGTTCAAAGGCACTCAAATCACCTTTCTTCCCCATACTGATGCTCGGTTTGAACTGCAGGAGATTGTCTTGACCATGTCTACATGCCTAAATGCACTGAGTTGCCGCCATGTGATTGGCTGATTAGAAATTAAGTCTTAACACACAGTTGGACAGGTGTACCTAATAAAGTGGCCAGTGAGTGTATATATATATATATATATTACTTCTGAGGTTTTCTGTTTTTGACTACAATGTGTTAATGTGGAGGAGAGCCAGGGTGTGCCTGTACTGCCACCGTCAGCCACGACTACCCTCCTGGCCTCGGTTTCATATACATTAAACAAAATACTTCTAGGAATTAGAGAATTTTAGAGCAGAGCAGTAAACTAAGCAACTGCATTCAAGGTCAGGCAGCAGCTGCAAAAGCAAATCGGTTATTAGGGCCCCTTCACACATCCGCTTAAAAAAAGTTCTTGTGATGGCGTCCGTTTTTGCTATCCATATGGTTTTCTTTTCTTTCTATCATCTCTTTACCTCATATCTAACTATCTATCTCTACCTTTGCACTTCTTTATCACACAGAATTCTTTCAGTTCTCTTCTGCATTCTATGCAGGTACATGTCGGGTCAGATGGCACACAGATGGTACACTTATGCCCTCCGCGTCCACCGACATGTCTACTTGTGGGTCACACGGATACACGGTATGTATGAATACATTGACAATAAATTCTAATGTGTGTGTAGTGTGTACGTGTCTTCGTTACGTGTGAAACGCATCGGAAATACAGACGTGTGAAGGGGTCTTAGGATGTTTAAAGCAAACAAAAAAAAAATTAACTACAGTAGTGCATATCTAAATATCTGTTCTAAAAATCATCCTTACTTTTGCCATTAGGTTGTGGCTCTGCTTTGTAGAATTAAAGGGGTATTCCCAGCTCCTATCCCAATATGTAGTAGATATAATAATAATAATAATAATAATATTAGAAAATACCTCCAATTAGAAATGTAGTATAGTTTTTCTGTCTGATATAGTGACAGTAATTTAGCTAGTTGCTAATGGTCGTAACCTTGGATGCCTATTGTTCTGCAATGCCTGGACATGAGGAAAGAGACATAATAAACCAGAAGAACTATACTACATTTCTAATTGGAGCTATTTCCTAGTATTATTATTATTACACCTACTACATATTGGGATAGGAACTTGGAGATGAGAACACCCTTTTAATTTATGAGAACTGGAAATCTTTCAAAAGCCAGTTACTATAATAATACATAAAATGGATTAAGAAGAATAAGAGATTAATAAGAGAAAAATTAGATTTGTCAAGCTTTGGGTAAAGAAAGATGCATTTAAGAGGTCATCTTAATAAGATGACAAAATGCAGTATATGCAAATTCAGCACAATGAACTGTCATTAATTGACTCTAAAACTTATACAAGGAACAGTTGGGACACCTTTGAATGCTGAAGATATGATCAGCATGTATGACTTCAAAATGTGACATCAAGCAAAGAAGCTGTCAGTCAAGTAGGAGGTGGCGGCACTGGGCGAGAAATAGAGCTGATCTGACAGAGGCTTCAGATCAGGGTGAACAACCAACGGCCCATGGACCACATGCGGCCCACGCTGCTGCTAGTTGTGGCCCCTGTCCTGCTGAGTGATCAGCTGTGTCTGTGTATGAGAATGGCTGGGCTGGAACTAGTGATGAGCGTATTTGTTCGGAAAATGATCGCCAAACATAAATTCAGCACATATATGGCACATTCAGATTCGTGATCGGAAACCCGAGCCAAATTTTATACAATCGGTAACATTGAGTAAAAGTGCGGGAAAATATTTGCGTTGCCACAAAAAATATTTTCAGCACTTTAGCATCAATAATGGTAGTGTATCATGAGCGTTTGGCATGTGTTTGATGAGGAGAGTGGGTTTTCAGAGCTCAGAGGCATGGCGTTCTTGTAAGCACAGCACAACAGTCATTTTTTTCCCCTAAGGGTATGTGCACACGCTGTGGTTTTGCTGCGGTTTTGCTGCGGTTTTGGCCCTGCAGAACTGCAGCAGTTCCGCAGACATGGTACTTTACCATGTTAGCCTATGGGTTTTCAAAACCGCAGTGCTCACGCTGCGGTTTTTTACCTGCGGAAAAGCTGCGGTTTTTTTTTTCCGCAGCATGTCAATTGTTTCTGTGGATTCTGCTGCGGTTTCACACCTTTACCATAGTAGAGGTGTGAAACCGCAGGGCAAAACCGCAGGCCAAACCGCAGCAAAACCGCAGGTCACTTTACCTGCGGTTTTACCTGCGTTTCCGCGGGAAAAAACCCGCAGCAGAATCCGCAGCGTGTGCACTCACCCTAACTTTATGTGTGCATATTGCGGCTAGCCAATCAGGGCGCAGGGAACACCCACAATGTCCTGACGTAGCGGCTCGTGTCATTGGCTGCTGAAATCACATGTCCTTCTGCATATAATTAGTGGACATCTTGTTTTAGCGACATTTTGACACTGATACAGGGCAGAGAGGCTTCTCTTGACGCTACCACTGTTAGGCCGGAGTCACACTAGCGAGAAAAATGGACAAATGCAATGCGATAAAAAAATCGCATTGCACTCATCCAATGTTAGTCTATGGGGCAGCTCTCATCAGCTGATTTTTTTCTCGGCCTTTTTAATAAGGCTGAGAAAATCGCAGCATGCTGCGATTGTGGCTGGAGTCAGACACAACGTATAAAAATACGGACCATATTTTACGGTCGTAATACGCAGAAATGTTCCCTGAACAGTGATCCGTATGTGATCCGTTGTCAAGGTGTGGCTCCATTTTTTGCGCATGTAAACATCCATATGACATCCGTATTGCATCAGTATACTGAGATTTTTTCGCAGGCTTGCAAAATGGACATACACTCACTGGCCACTTTATTAGGTACACCATGCTAGTAAGGGGTTGGACCCCCTTTTGCCTTCAGAACTGCCTCAATTCTTCGTGGCAGAGATTCAACAAGGTGCTGGAAGCATTCCTCAGAGATTTTGGACCATATTGACATGATGGCATCACACAGTTGGCGCAGATTTGTCGGCTGCACATCCCTGATGCGAATCTCCCGTTCCACCTCATCCCAAAGATGCTCTATTGGATTGAGATCTGGTGACTGAGGAGGCCATTTGAGTACAGTGAACTCATTGTCATGTTCAAGAAACCAATCTGAGATGATTCGAGCTTTATGACATGGCGCATTATCCTGCTGAAAGTAGCCATCAGATGTTGGGTACATTGTGGTCATAAAGGGATGTACATGGTCAGCAACAATACTCAGGTAGGCTGTGGCGTTGCAACGATGCTCAATTGGTACCAAGGGGCCCAAAGAGTGGCAAGAAAAAATTCCCCACACCAAGACACCACCACCACCAGCCTGAACCGTTGATACAAGGCAGGATGGATCCATGCTTTCATGTTGTTTATGCCAAATTCTGACCCTACCATCCGAATGTCGCAGCAGAAATCGAGACTCATCAGACCAGGCAACGTTTTTCCAATCTTCTACTGTCCAATTTCGATGAGCTTGTGCAAATTGTAGCCTCAGTTTCCTGTTCTTAGCTGAGAGGAGTGGTACCCAGTGTGGTCTTCTGCTGCTGTAGCCCATCTGCCTCAAAGTTCGAAGCACTGTGCGTTCAGAGATGCTCTTCTGCCTACCTTGGTTGTAACGGGTGGCAATTTGAGTCACTGTTGCCTTTCTATCAGCTCGAACCAGTCTGCCCATTCTCCTCTGACCTCTGGCATCAACAAGGCATTTCCGGCCACAGAACTGCCGCTCACTGGTTTTTTTTTCTTTTTCGGACCATTCTCTGTAAACCCTAGAGATGGTTGTGCGTGAAAATCCCAGTAGATCAGCAGTTTCTGAAATTCTCAGACCAGCCCTTCTGGCACCAACAATCATGCCACATTCAAAGGCACTCAAATCACCTTTCTTCCCCATACTGATGCTCGGTTTGAACTGCAGGAGATTGTCTTGACCATGTCTACATGCCTAAATGCACTGAGTTGCCGCCATGTGATTGGCTGATTAGAAATTAAGTCTTAACACACAGTTGGACAGGTGTACCTAATAAAGTGGCCAGTGAGTGTATAATGGAGCCCAATGACAGGTAAAACCCAAGCGAAAGAATAGATATAGACACATAGAATACATATATACTGTATATATATATATATATATATATACACATGTCATTGTACCCGCAATAGGCGCAGGTGGAATCACGATCCATGCACGCCTATTAACTAGTTAAACGCTGCCTGCCGCGCGGCCGGAAATGCACGCATCGCTGACCCCCGTCACGTGATCGGCGGTCAGCGATGCATTGGCATAACAACCAGAGGTCTCCTGGAGACCTGTATGGTTGTTGATGCCGCAATGCTATGAGCACCACCCGGTGGTCGGCGCTCATAGCAATGCAGTAATTCTGCTACATATAGGCAATCTGCTCATCTCCTATATGTAGCAGAGCCAATCAAGTATGGGATGCCTCTAGCCTCCCATGGAGGTTATTGAAGCATGCCAAAATTTTAAAAAAATGTTTTAAAAAATATGAAAAAAATAAAAAAATATAAAAGTTTAAACACCACCCTTTCGCCCCATTCAAAATAAAACAATTAAAAATAGACACATACACATATTAGGTATCGCTGCATTCAGAATTGCCTGATCTATCAATCAAAAACCATTAACTCGATCACTAAACGGCGTAGCGATAAATAAAATCAAAACACCAGAATTACGTTTTTTTGGTCGCTGTGACATTCCCTTAAAATGCAATAACGGGTGATCAAAAGAGAACGTATCTGCACAAAAGTTGAATTATTAAAAACTTCAGCTCGGCCTTCAAAAAATAAGCCCTCACCCAAACCCAGATCACGAAAAATGGAGATGCTACGGGTCTCGGAAAATGCCACATTTTTTTTTTTTTAACAAACTTTGGAATTTTTTTTCACCACTTAGATAAAAAAGAACCTAGACATATTTGGTGTCTATGAACTTGTAATGACCTGGAGAATCATAATGGCAGGTCACTTTTAGCATTTAGTGAACCTAGCAAAAAAGCCAAGCAAAAAACAAGTGCGGGATTGCACTTTTTTTGCAATTTCACCTCACTTGGAATTTTTTCCCGTTTCGTAGTACATGACATGGTAAAACATATGGTGTAGTTCAAAAGTACAACTTGTCCCGCAAAAAACAAGCCCTCACATGGCCATATTTATAGAAAAATGTAAAAAGTTATGGCTCTGGAAAGAAGGGGAGGAAAAATGCAAATCCAAAAATACCCCTGGTCGTTAAGGGATAACATTTTTCATTAACTAAATGTGAAAAAGCCTGCTGTATCCCACATTGTAGCTACAGTATTTAGTTAGGTGGTTGCATATCAGTAGTGTAGCTAGATAGTGTCTAGTGTGGCTGTAAAGTTTGCCTTCCGAATTTTTTATTTTTTTTGGGGGGAGGGCATTTCTGATGATTCTCAGACAAAGCCTGCAGGGCACATGTCATACAAGTGTGTTGTGCACTGCTTCTATTGTGCTCCATGCACAAGTATAGCATATTATATAATATTTTTTCACTAGCTAAATGAAAAACAGCCTGCTGTATCCCACCTTGTCATTTATTGCTGTGGTGATATGAAACTCTCTGCAGGCCTAAGGCATATCACAAAATTTTTTTTTTTCTGTTGCTGAATGTCATACAGCCTGCCGTATCACACATTGTCATGTTCTGGTGATGATATGAACCTGTCTGCAGACCTAACACTAGTGTTGAGCGATACCATCCGATACCCTAACATATCGGATCGGATGGTATCGGCCCGATACAAAAAAAAGTATCGGGTATCGTCGATTCCGATACCTGAAGTCCCATTCAAATCTATGGGACTTCCGGTATCGGAATAAGAAAAACCCTTTTCTGTCCTTGTACAGCCTCTCGGGGGGGTACGGACCTTCCGGGGGTCTGTGCCGACTGCCCGGGGGTCTGTGCGGACTGCCGGGGGTCTGTACCGACTGTCCGGGGGTCTGTGCAGGCTGCGGGGGTCTGTGCAGGATCGTCCGATGGGACTACAAGTCCCATCGGGCGATGCCTGCTACCATGATGGTGATTGACACATTAGCCAATGATGGGACAGTAGTAGTCCCATCATCCGGCTAATGTGTTGAATGTACAAAAAAAATACATACTACATACATACTACATGCTACATACATACTACATACATACTACATACATACTACATACAGTATATACTACATGCATGCAACATACATACATACTACATATATACCACATGCATGCAACATGCATACTACATATATACTACATGCAACATGCATACTACATACATACTACATGCATGCAACATACATAGAACATATACACTCACTGGCCACTTTATTAGGTACACCATGCTAGTAAGGGGTTGGACCCCCTTTTGCCTTCAGAACTGCCTCAATTCTTCGTGGCAGAGATTCAACAAGGTGCTGGAAGCATTCCTCAGAGATTTTGGACCATATTGACATGATGGCATCACACAGTTGGCGCAGATTTGTCGGCTGCACATCCCTGATGCGAATCTCCCGTTCCACCACATCCCAAAGATGCTCTATTGGATTGAGATCTGGTGACTGAGGAGGCCATTTGAGTACAGTAAACTCATTGTCATGTTCAAGAAACCAATCTGAGATGATTCGAGCTTTATGACATGGCGCATTATCCTGCTGAAAGTAGCCATCAGATGTTGGGTACATTGTGGTCATAAAGGGATGGACATGGTCAGCAACAATACTCAGGTAGGCTGTGGCGTTGCAACGATGCTCAATTGGTACCAAGGGGCCCAAAGAGTGCCCAGAAAAAATTCCCCACACCATGACACCACCACCACCAGCCTGAACCGTTGATACAAGGCAGGATGGATCCATGCTTTCATGTTGTTTACGCCAAATTCTGACCCTACCATCCGAATGTCGCAGCAGAAATCGAGACTCATCAGACCAGGCAACGTTTTTCCAATCTTCTACTGTCCAATTTCGATGAGCTTGTGCAAATTGTAGCCTCAGTTTCCTGTTCTTAGCTGAGAGGAGTGGTACCCAGTGTGGTCTTCTGCTGCTGTAGCCCATCTGCCTCAAAGTTCGACGCACTGTGCGTTCAGAGATGCTCTTCTGCCTACCTTGGTTGTAACGGGTGGCAAATTGAGTCACTGTTGCCTTTCTATCAGCTCGAACCAGTCTGCCCATTCTCCTCTGACCTCTGGCATCAACATGGCATTTCCGGCCACAGAACTGCCGCTCACTGGATTTTTTTTCTTTTTCGGACCATTCTCTGTAAACCCTAGAGATGGTTGTGCGTGAAAATCCCAGTAGATCAGCAGTTTCTGAAATTCTCAGACCAGCCCTTCTGGCACCAACAATCATGCCACGTTCAAAGGCACTCAAATCACCTTTCTTCCCCATACTGATGCTCGGTTTGAACTGCAGGAGATTGTCTTGACCATGTCTACATGCCTAAATGCACTGAGTTGCCGCCATGTGATTGGCTGATTAGAAATTAAGTCTTAACACACAGTTGGACAGGTGTACCTAATAAAGTGGCCAGTGAGTGTATACTACATGTATGCAACATGCATATATACAACATATATACTACATGCATGTAACATACATATATACTACATGCAACATACATACTACATATATACTACATGCATGCGACATACATACTACATATATACCACATATATACTACATGCATGCAACATACATACATACTACAAATATACCACATGCATGCAACATGCATGCTACATATATACTACATGCATACTACACATATACTACATGCATGCAACATACATACAACATATATACTACATGCATGCAACATGCTTACTACATATATACCACATATATACTGCATGCATGCAACATACATACATACTACATATATACTACATGCATGTAACATACATATATATTACATGCAACATACATACTACATATATACTACATGCATGCAACATACATACTACATATATACTACATATATACCACATGCATGCAACATACATATATACAACATATATACTACATGCATGCAACATGCATACTACATATATACCACATATATACTACATGCATGAAACATACATACATACTACATATATACTACATGCAACATGCATGCTACATATATACTACATGCATGCAACATACATACTACATATATACCACATGCATGCAACATGCATATATACAACATATATACTACATGCATGCAACATGCATACTACATATATACCACATATATACTACATGCATGAAACATACATACATACTACATATATACTACATGCAACATGCATGCTACATATATACTACATGCATGCAACATACAAACTACATATATACCACATGCATGCAACATGCATACTACATATATACCACATATATACTACATGCATGCAACATATATATACTACATATATACTACATGCATGCAACATGCATGCTACATATATACCACATATATACTACATGCATACTACATATACACTCACTGGCCACTTTATTAGGTACACCATGCTAGTAACGGGTTGGACCCCCTTTTGCCTTCAGAACTGCCTCAATTCTTCGTGGCAGAGATTCAACAAGGTGCTGGAAGCATTCCTCAGAGATTTTGGACCATATTGACATGATGGCATCACACAGTTGGCGCAGATTTGTCGGCTGCACATCCCTGATGCGAATCTCCCGTTCCACCACATCCCAAAGATGCTCTATTGGATTGAGATCTGGTGACTGAGGAGGCCATTTGAGTACAGTGAACTCATTGTCATGTTCAAGAAACCAATCTGAGATGATTCGAGCTTTATGACATGGCGCATTATCCTGCTGAAAGTAGCCATCAGATGCCTGTTCTTAGCTGAGAGGAGTGGTACCCAGTGTGGTCTTCTGCTGCTGTAGCCCATCTGCCTCAAAGTTCGACGCACTGTGCGTTCAGAGATGCTCTTCTGCCTACCTTGGTTGTAACGGGTGGCAATTTGAGTCACTGTTGCCTTTCTATCAGCTCGAACCAGTCTGCCCATTCTCCTCTGACCTCTGGCATCAACAAGGCATTTCCGGCCACAGAACTGCCGCTCACTGGATTTTTTTTCTTTTTCGGACCATTCTCTGTAAACCCTAGAGATGGTTGTGCGTGAAAATCCCAGTAGATCAGCAGTTTCTGAAATACTCAGACCAGCCCTTCTGGCACCAACAATCATGCCACGTTCAAAGGCACTCAAATCACCTTTCTTCCCCATACTGATGCTCGGTTTGAACTGCAGGAGATTGTCTTGACCATGTCTACATGCCTAAATGCACTGAGTTGCCGCCATGTGATTGGCTGATTAGAAATTAAGTCTTAACACACAGTTGGACAGGTGTACCTAATAAAGTGGCCAGTGAGTGTATACCACATGCATGCAACAGGCATACTACATATATACCACATACAGTGGGGCAAAAAAGTATTTAGTCAGTCAGCAATAGTGCAAGTTCCACCACTTAAAAAGATGAGAGGCGTCTGTAATTTACATCATAGGTAGACCTCAACTATGGGAGACAAACTGAGAAAAAACAATCCAGAAAATCACATTGTCTGTTTTTTTTTTCATTTTATTTGCATATTATGGTGGAAAATAAGTATTTGGTCAGAAACAATCAATCAAGATTTCTGGCTCTCACAGACCTGTAACTTCTTCTTTAAGAGTCTCCTGTTTCCTCCACTCATTACCTGTAGTAATGGCACCTGTTTAAACTTGTTATCAGTATAAAAAGACACCTGTGCACACCCTCAAACAGTCTGACTCCAAACTCCACTATGGTGAAGACCAAAGAGCTGTCAAAGGACACCAGAAACAAAATTGTAGCCCTGCACCAGGCTGGGAAGACTGAATCTGCAATAGCCAACCAGCTTGGAGTGAAGAAATCAACTGTGGGAGCAATAATTAGAAAATGGAAGACATACAAGACCACTGATAATCTCCCTCGATCTGGTGCTCCACGCAAAATCCCACCCCGTGGGGTCAGAATGATCACAAGAACGGTGAGCAAAAATCCCAGAACCACGCGGGGGGACCTAGTGAATGAACTGCAGAGAGCTGGGACCAATGTAACAAGGCCTGCCATAAGTAACACACTACGCCACCATGGACTCAGATCCTGCAGTGCCAGACGTGTCCCACTGCTTAAGCCTGTACATGTCCGGGCCCATCTGAAGTTTGCTAGAGAGCATTTGGATGATCCAGAGGAGTTTTGCGAGAATGTCCTATGGTCTGATGAAACCAAACTGGAACTGTTTGGTAGAAACACAACTTGTCGTGTTTGGAGGAAAAAGAATACTGAGTTGCATCCATCAAACACCATACCTACTGTAAAGCATGGTGGTGGAAACATCATGCTTTGTGGCTGTTTCTCTGCAAAGGGGCCAGGACGACTGATCCGGGTACATGAAAGAATGAATGGGGCCATGTATCGTGAGATTTTGAGTGCAAACCTCCTTCCATCAGCAAGGGCATTGATGATGAAACGTGGCTGGGTCTTTCAACATGACAATGATCCAAAGCACACCGCCAGTGCAACGAAGGAGTGGCTTCGTAAGAAGCATTTCAAGGTCCTGGAGTGGCCTAGCCAGTCTCCAGATCTCAACCCTATAGAAAACCTTTGGAGGGAGTTGAAAGTCTGTGTTGCCAAGCGAAAAGCCAAAAACATCACTGCTCTAGAGGAGATCTGCATGGAGGAATGGGCCAACATACCAACAACAGTGTGTGGCAACCTTGTGAAGACTTACAGAAAACGTTTGACCTCTGTCATTGCCAACAAACGATATATAACAAAGTATTGAGATGAAATTTTGTTTCTGACCAAAAACTTATTTTCCACCATAATATGCAAATAAAATGAAAAAAAAACAGACAATGTGATTTTCTGGATTTTTTTTTCTCAGTTTGTCTCCCATAGTTGAGGTCTACCTATGATGTAAATTACAGACGCCTCTCATCTTTTTAAGTGGTGGAACTTGCACTATTGCTGACTGACTACTTTTTTGCCCCACTGTATATACTACATGCATGCAACATACATATATACTACATGCAACATACATACTACATATATACTACATGCATGCAACATACATACATACATACTACATATATACCACATGCATGCAACATGCATACTACATATATACCACATATATACTACATGCATGCAACATACATACAACATATATACTACATGCATGCAACATACTACATATATACCACATGCATGCAACATGCATACTACATATATACCACATATATACTACATGCATGCAACATACATACAACATATATACTACATGCAGCATACATACTACATATATATTACATGCATGCAACATACATACATACTACATATATACTACATGCAACATATATACTACATGCATGCAGCATACGTACTACATATTTACCACATGCATGCAACATGCATGCTACATATATACCACATATATGCTACATGCATGCAACATACATACAACATATATACTACATGCATGCAACATGCATACAACATATATACAACATATATACTACATGCATGCAGCATACATATATACTACATGCAACATACATACTACATATATACTACATGCATGCAACATACATATATACTACATATATATTACATGCAACATACATACTACATATATACTACATGCATGCAACATACATACATACATACTACATACATACTACATATATACTACATGCATACTACATATATACCACATGCATGCAACATACATATATACTACATGCATGCAACATGCATACTACATATATATCCTGTTTGTACCCAATAAATAAATGCAGGCAGATTGGACACCATTCTTCTTTTGAGGTTCACACCATCTGGGTGTTCCATCCCCTCTCTCTCAGAGTAGTAGTCATATACCGGCCCCCAGGCTCACCCAATCTTCCTTGACCATTTTTAAGTGTTGTGGGTCGCCCTCCCAGGGCTGTGGGGTACTCGGTACCGGACCGGTCTCTCACAGGGGAATGTCACAGCAGTGATGACCCGGTCCGTGGCCCTGGGCACCCATGTAAAAAGGGGTTGAGTGGTGGAATAAAATTTATGAGTGATTCGTGGCGCCACCTGTGGTGTTCGGCAAGGGAGGTGTTAAGCAGACAGATCCACTGGGACAGATGGTGGGGTGCAGCAGTGATGTTATAGCCCTCCACAGGTAGGGCTGTAGTCTCAGAGCAGAGTAGATGAAGAGAATAGGTGTTGCGGAAGAGGGTGCAGTGTCTGGCACAGAGATGTAGCAGTGCTGAAGAAGTTGCAGAAAGAAGGCAAGGACACAGCGGAATGTAGCTTCTTTACCTTTACTTTGTAAGTGCAGTCCAGGGTCCAGATTACAGATGGCACAGGAGCTGATTAGCCTGGAAGCAACTGAGGAATCTCTCTGTCAGATGGATTGTGTGGTCTCCTCTCTAGCGCTTATTTTTAGGTACTTGCAGTGTTACACTGAAGTTCCACTTGCTTATTCTCTTTAGAACTCCCTCGTATGGCAGACAGCTTTAGCCTTCTATCTCCTTTGGCTCACACGTCGCTGTGGTGCCTCCGAGTCTTAGATGGGAATAGAGCATTTACAGCTTCCTGTTGTGAGTTCATTTTTCCCTTCACCATTGAGGTCTGATGAACTCCCTCCTCTGGTGAAGGAAGGTAGTGAGGCTGATTACCAAACACCTGGGCAGCTAGATGATGACTGGGTGGCTGGAATTGAGGACTGGATATAAGGCTGCCGACGCCCTTCTTCCTGGCTGGTGATTTTCCTGCTGGATTCTTGGAGACCAGTCTGATTCCTCCATCTCAAAGCGAAGTTTTTCTGCTCTGCTTTGTACTCTTCAGTTTTGTTTTTGTTTTGCCTTGTTTTTTGGGAGTTCTGCCGTCCCCGGCCGGGGGTGAGCTGAATTCCATTTTTGTCTCTGATCTGTTGATCTTTTGCTCTGTCTTCAGAATATACCTGAGTGCTGATATAGTCTTTTGAAGCCTAGCGACTTCAGGGCCTGTTTTTTCTATCAGTCTAGGGCACCGTAGGAACCCCCCACGGCTACTGCTAGTTGTTGTGGATAGGTTCAGGGGTCTGCAATCCGATAGCTGCCAACCTCTCTGGTTTTTCTGGACTTAGCTGGTATTTTGTTTTTTCCTCCTTCGGTGACTCATCATAACAGAATCACCAGCCATACCGCAGATCCTAGGGTACTCAATAGCAGGAGAGAATTGTAAGAAAAAAAGGGGAAAAAAAAGTGTCAGAATTTTTTTTTTTTTTGTGTGCATATTTTTTCCTCTATATCTCTGAGGCCGTAGGGGGAATTTTTCTCTCAATGGAAATGAAGCAATTGTCTGATCATGTGGAGCAGCTCGCTGCTGAAGTGCGGGGAATTTCCACCTATCTTGCTCATTCACATGCTGCTGAACCAAAGATTCCCACTCCTGATGTGTTTTTTGGGGATCGGTCTAAATTCTTGAATTTCAAGAATAATTGTAAATTATTTTTTGCCTTGAAGCCTAACTCGTCGGGGAACTCCGCGCAGCAGGTTAAAATTGTCATCTCTTTGCTGCGCGGCGATCCCCAGGATTGGGCGTTTTCTTTGAAACCTGATGATCCTATTCTGAAAAATGTGAACGCATTTTTTCAAGCCTTGGGGTTGTTGTATGATGAACCTAATGCTATTGATCAGGCTGAAAAGACCCTGTTGGCATTAAGCCAGGGTCGGGATTCGGCAGAGTTGTACTGTCAAAAATTCCGAAAGTGGGCGGTCCTTACTACCTGGAATGATGGTGCCTTGGCAGCCCTCTTTCGGAAGGGTTTGTCAGAAACTGTAAACGATACTATGGTGCGATTTCCTGTTCCCTCTGGTCTTGACGATTCTATGTCATTAACCATTCAGGTTGATCAGCGTTTACGTGAACGCAAAACTACACGAGAGATGTTGCCACCTGTTGAACAAATGTCTGAACCTATGCAATGTGCTAGAGTTTTGTCTAGGGCGCAACGTCAGGAGTTCAGAAGGTGTAATAAGCTGTGTTTTTTTGTGGAGATGCCTCGCATATTATTTCTGTCTGCCGTAAAGAAACGTTGTGCACACACATTTTCTGTGGGTGGTGTTCAACCTAAGTTTCTTCTGGCAATTACTCTGATCTGCTCCCTGTCCACATTTTCCTCCAAGGCTTTTGTGGATTCAGGAGCAGCTCTGAACCTGATGGACTTGGATTTTGCTAAACGTTGTGGATTTCCTATGACACCTCTGCGGATGCCTATCCCTTTGAGGGGTATTGATGCTACTCCTTTGGCGAAGAATAAACCTCAGTTTTGGACCCAGGTGGTAATGCGGGTCGCCCCAGACCATCAAGAAAATTGCAGATTTTTGGTGTTGCATAATTTGCATGATACCATTGTTCTTGGGTTTCCCTGGTTGCAAATCCATAATCCAGTTCTGGATTGGAAATCTTTGTCTGTGGTGAGTTGGGGTTTTCGGTGTGCCCTTAGTGATGCTCGTGTTTTCTCCACCTCTCCCCAGTCGCATGATGTTCCTGACTATTTGGCTGACTTTTATGATGTATTTAGTGAGAATGAGTCTGCGTCTTTGCCTCCTCATAGGAGTTATGACTGTGCAATTGAGCTGAACCCGGGGTGTAAATTCCCCAAGGGTCGGCTTTTCAATTTATCTGTACCCGAGCACGAGGCTATGTGATCCTATATTAAGGAGGCATTGGAGAAGGGTCATATTAGACCATCCTCTTCACCTTTAGGTGCTGGTTTTTTTTTCGTGGCTAAAAAGGATGGTTCATTAAGGCCTTGTATTGACTATCGTGCCCTCAACAAAATTACTGTTAAATATCTGTATCCGTTACCCCTGATTTCTGATCTATTCTCCAGAGTTAAAGGTGCTTGCTGGTTTACCAAGCTTGACCTCAGGGGGGCGTATAATCTTATTCGCATTAAGCATGGGGATGAATGGAAGACGGCGTTTAATACTCCGGAGGGACATTTTGAGTACCTGGTGATGCCTTTTGGGCTCACTAATGCCCCTTCTGTCTTCCAGTGCTTCATGAACGATATATTCCGAGACTTTGTGGATACATTTTTGATTATCTATCTGGATGATATTTTGATCTTCTCCAAGAATTGGGACTCTCATGTGGAACATGTTCGGACTGTGTTCCGGATATTGAGGGAGAATTCCCTGTATGTCAAGGGATCGAAATGCCTTTTTGGGGTACAGAGGATTTCATTTTTGGGATTTATTTTGTCTCCGTCAACTATTGAAATGGACCCGGCCAAGATACAGGCCATTTATGATTGGGTTCAGCCCACTTCTTTGAAGGCCCTCCAGAAGTTTTTGGGTTTTGCTAATTTTTATCGGAAATTTATAGCTAATTTTTCTGGTATTGCCAAGCCATTGACGGATTTGACTAGGAAGGGTGCTGATGTGCTGAATTGGTCTCCGGAGGCTGTTTCTTCCTTTCAGGAGCTGAAGCGAAGATTCACTTCTGCTCTGGTTTTGCGGCAACCTGATGTCTCACTCCCGTTTCAGGTGGAGGTGGACGCTTCTGAGATTGGTGCAGGAGCGGTGTTGTCCCAAAAAGATCCTGTGACATCTAAAATGAATTCTTGTGCTTTTTTTTCCCGAAAGTTCTCCCCATCCGAACGTAACTATGATGTGGGGAATTGGGAACTGTTGGCCATGAAATGGGCATTTGAGGAGTGGAAACATTGGTTGGAGGGAGCTAAACACCAAGTCGTCGTCCTTACTGACCACAAGAATTTGATTTACCTGGAGTCGGCCAAGCGCTTGAATCCTAGACAGGCTAGGTGGGCCTTGTTTTTCACACGTTTTGATTTTGTGGTCTCTTTTCTTCCGGGCACTAAGAATGTCAAGGCAGACGCCCTCTCTAGGAGTTTCCTTGCTGATTCTCCTGTTGTAACTAAGCCTGCTACCATCTTAGGCGAGGGGGTAGTTCTTTCCGCCATCTCGCCTGATTTGAGACGTGCTCTGGAAGAGTTTCAGGAGGACAAACCTGAGCGTTGTCCCAGTGGAAAGTTGTATGTTCCTGACCAGTGGAGGAAGAGAGTGATGTCTGAAGTTCATTGCTCTGCATTGGCTGGTCATCCAGGTATTTTTGGTACTAGAGATCTGGTGAGTCGGTCTTTTTGGTGGCCCGCCTTGTCTCGTGATGTCAGGAATTTTGTGCAGTCCTGTGGGACTTGCTCCCGGTCTAAACCTTGTTCTCGCTATAGTGGGTTGTTGATGCCTTTGCCGGTGCCCAGGAGGCCATGGACCCATATTTCAATGGATTTTATCTCTGATATGCCTGTCTCTCAGAGAATGACTGTTATTTGGGTGATTTGTGATAGATTCTCTAAGATGGTCCATCTTGTACCACTCCCTAAGTTGCCATCTTCCTCTGAGTTGGTGCCCTTGTTTTGCAACAGGTGGTTCGCTTGCACGGGATTCCTGAGAACATTGTATCTGACAGAGGAGTTCAGTTTGTGTCTAGATTTTGGAGGACTTTCTGTTCCAAGCTGGGAATTCAGTTGTCCTCTGCGTTTCACCCTCAGACCAATGGGCAGACGGAGAGAACAAACCAGACTTTGGAGTCGTATTTGAGATGTTTTATTTCTGCCGATCAGGATGATTGGGTTTCATTTTTGCCCTTGGCCGAATTTGCTTTAAATAATAGAGCTAGTTCTGCCACTTTGATGTCACCTTTTTTTTGTAACTTTGGTTTTCACCCTCAATTTTCTTCAGGGCAGGTGGAGCCTTCTGCCTGCCCAGGTGTTGACACTGTGGTGGAGAGAATGCACCACCATGTAGTGGATAAGTTGTCTCTCTCCCAGGAAAAGGCCCAGCGGTTTTCCAACCGGAGTAGGACCGTTGGTCCCCAGTTTAAGGTGGGTGATATGGTTTGGTTGTCATCAAAAAATATCGCTATGAAGGTGGCTTCTCCTAAGTTTGAGCCTAGATTTATTGGACCTTACAAGATTTTGGAGATTATTAATCCGGTCTCTTTTCGGTTGGCTCTTCCTGTCACATTTAAAATTCATAATGTGTTTCATAAGTCCTTGTTGAAGAGGTTTGTTGAACAAGTAGTTCCTGTGGTGGCACTTCCTGACCCTATATTGGTTGAAGGCAACATGGAATATGAGGTAGAGAAGATACTGGATTCCCGTCTGGCTAGACGGAGACTCCAGTATTTGGTTAAGTGGAAGGGTTATGGTCAGGAGGATAATTCCTGGGTCTCTGCCTCTAATATTCATGCCGAAAGATTGGTGCGTGCCTTTCATCGGGCTCACCCGGATCGCCCTGGTGGCATGGATGAGGGTTCGGTGACCCCTCCTCAAGGGGGAGGTACTGTTGTGAGTTCATTTTTCCCTTCACCATTGAGGTCTGATGAACTCCCTCCTCTGGTGAAGGAAGGTAGTGAGGCTGATTACCAAACACCTGGGCAGCTAGATGATGACTGGGTGGCTGGAATTGAGGACTAGATATAAGGCTGCCGACGCCCTTCTTCCTGGCTGGTGATTTTCCTGCTGGAATCTTGGAGACCAGTCTGATTCCTGCATCTCAAAGCGAAGTTTTTCTGCTCTGCGTTGTACTCTTCAGTTTTGTTTTTGTTTTGCCTTGTTTTTTGGGAGTTCTGCCATCCCCGGCCGGGGGTGAGCTGAATTCCCTTTTTGTCTCTGATCTGTTGATCTTTTGCTCTGTCTTCAGAATATACCTGAGTGCTGATATAGTCTTTTGAAGCCTAGCGACTTCAGGGCCTGTTTTTCCTATCAGTCGGTTGGCTCATTTTGATAGGGTTTTTGCGGATGGCAGACAGCAGCTTTCCTATCCTGTCCTATGTAGTTAGCTTGGGCCCCATCATTTGCTCAACCTATCTTTCTATCTGTGTTAGTGTTTTCATCTTGCTTCACCGTCATTATATGTTGGGGGCTGCCTATTGCTTTGGGGTCTGCTCTGGGGCAGTTTAGTTTTTCCCCTTTCTGTCTTTAGGCTATGTAGTTCTCTGGCTGTGATCGAGGGGTCTAGGGCACCGTAGGAACCCCCCACGGCTACTGCTAGTTGTTGTAGATAGGTTCAGGGGTCTGCAATCCGATAGCTGCCAACCTCTCTGGTTTTTCTGGACTTAGCTGGTATTTTGTTTTTTCCTCCTTCGGTGACTCATCATAATAGCTTCCTATTCCTCTGGTTTCTGTTGCAGGACCATCAGTATCCATACAACCTTGGAGACCAGGCTCCAGATCATGTGCTCTAGCTGGGAACGAGCCTCAACTCTCTGCTCAATCTCCCCGCTCCTCTCCTTACATCCACACACTTCGCCCTCCTCACAGAACTAACTACTTTTTTCCCTTCCTGGCTCCCAGAGAGCAGCTCTTCCCCAATTTTGGTTCAGAGCTCCCTCTGCTGGCCTGAAGTGGGAATTGTGTTGTGTGTATTGATTAACTGCTAGAGAGACCCTTCATTGCTTCCAGGCATGACATCACACTCCCTAGGAGGAAGGTAATGCCACTGTGGTGACTATGCTCCTGGGGGCGCCACAGTTGCGTCCACACTTCATGTCCTCAGAATTGACAAACCTTATCCTGGGAGACTTCAACAGCTCCACCTCCCCAACTGTATCCCAGCTTCTATCTTTAGCCAATTCTTGTGGCCTCTCACAACTATCAAACCCTGAGACACACAAAGACGGTAACACCCCTCATTTCGACTTTGTCAGGTTAAGTTCAATCTCCTACCTAGATGACTCACCTCTTAACCTTTGTCCCCCATGAAACTAGAAGTATAACCACAACTTAGACATTTTTAGGTGTTCCCTAAAAAAACGTGTTTAGGGCGGCCTATCATGTTCTCTAATCAAAGTCATTTTTATATATAAACAGCTTATTCTCTACTTCTCTGAACATACAGTAATTCACCATCAAACTCAACCGTACTCTAAAGGATCATGCAGCCTTTATCTACTCCGCATTTACTCAAGATGGTTGTACCATTGTGGGAGGAACGGCCCCCGTCGAGTGTCCGGGCCGGAACCAAGGGAGCCGTCATGGGGCAGAATTCAGGGATGGACCATTGTGACAGACAGATGGGCTGGGGGAAGGACCAGTATAAAGGAGGTGGGGGATTCCCAGGATGATGAGTCAGCAGACCGGGTCAGAGACAGCAGGAGACGGTGGGAGCGGCTGAAAGCGAGAGCGACTCACCAGTGTCAGGGAGGACGCTCACCGAGGACTCCAGAAGGACGTTACCGAGGTGATTATCCGAGACTTGCTGCCCCGCTCCAGCCTGCGGCCACTGCAGCCCCAGTTCAACCCGCGGCCGCTGCCGCCTCCCCTCAGCCCGCGGCTGCAGCCTACCCGCGGTCACCCACGGCTGCTGTGGTCTCGCTCCAGCCCGCGGCTGCGGCCTGTTCCCCGCCACCTGCAGCCGCCCTGTTCCCACCAGTGGCCGTGGCCAGTACAGTGCCGTCAGCGGCCACCACTGTCCCGCTCCGGTCCACAGTAGGGGCCGGGCCTCCGCTGACCGCAGACTCCCCATCGCAGCCGTTAGCTGCGCAGGTGGCCTGTCATTCACCACCGCACATCGCTGCTGCTTGCCCCAGGCCAGGGGCTGCAGGCCAACCGTCCAAAGACTCCGCCGGGCCTGTGGGGCTCCAGTGTCATCAGCGTGCCGGAGTGCACGAAGACTTCGTCATCGCCACAGCAACTGGGCCCAGCAACTACTACGCCGAAAGACCACCAACCAGAACGGCAAGGGACGTCTGGACGGCTAAGTTGACTTTATAATTAAGGACCTGTAGTCGGCCATACCGCGGCCCTATAGTGACCGGCTGTTGCCGGAAGTAGTCGTATTCTATCCATTTGTGTGTGCTTGTATAGAACCCCTGCGAGGGCAACCCGTGTTACCCCTTTTGGTGATCTGGCCGGGACTGAGGAAAGTTCCCTCTAGTCAAGTTTTGTGACACAACAGATATCTCACCAGCGAGATCGCTGTGTGTGACAGCGATCAGCGACCGGCCCCCCTGCCGGTATTGCTGATCACTCTTGGAAAGCCCTGGACATTTCTTTGATCGATGGTCCCCCGCTGGCCATCATGCATCGCTGCGTGTGACAGGCGGGAGACCAGCGATCAGCTGGTAACTAACGACACATCGGGTATCTAAGGGATGCGCATCCCTTAGATACCCGATGTGTACCTTAGTTACCAGCTCCCTGCATCAGCGCGCTGGTAACTAAGGTACACAGCGACGCCGCGCGCTCGGCGCCGCTGGTGCTGATCGCTGGTGAAGCTGTCTGTTTGACAGCTCACCAGCGATCATGTAGCGACTCACCAGCGATCCTGACACGTTGATATCGTTGTCGGGATCGCTGTTGAGTCGCTATGTGTGACAGGGCCTTAAGATCAGTCAAAAACAGCAGGCATGTTCAATTCCGTATCAACTGACAGGCTATCAATCACCCCAACAGTAGGGGGTAAACAAGTGGAGGTTCTTTGACCAGAGACCTGTGTGACAACACTTGCCACGGTGAGGAAGTAGGAAGAATCAGAAGATGCGGTTGATGGGGTGGATGGTGGTTGGCGAGACCCACTAATCTGCATTTTAGCACAATGACATTACCAGATTAATGCATGTTGATCACGCATGTGGCAGGTCATGCATGTAGTACGGAAATGATTTCATTTTGTTATTCTACTAGATTGTTTTTAAAAAAAGTTGACAGATAACATGATTTTTAAGATTTTTGCCAAAATGAAAAAAAGACCCAAGATAGGCAACTGCATAACTGTAAACGCTGCTGTCCACTGCCATAGTTGGGCCTCAGAATGCATTGGTTGTCATGACTGCATAACTCTGTGTGTGTACGTAACCTCCTCATCTTCAACCTTCTCCTCCTCTGCTGAGCTAATCAGCTGAATGCCTCTGGGTTTACAACAAATGTGATCTACTACCTCATCATCATCCTCTCTGTTCTCCCACTCCTCACCCTGAGAGTCACCCTCCTCCTCTTTCTACCATGACAGCACAGTATAGTCTGCAGGTGCCTCAAATATCTGAGTCTTGTCACAAATGGATCACCTTCACCCAACAGGGTTAACGTCTATTGAAGAGGGTTTGGTTTATGCGCGGACAAAACTTCATCTAGCCATAGATCTAAGTCAGAAAAAATTTGGCCATTGGCGCAGATGATTTTGTCCTCTTGAATCTGTGAATGTTTAGAGCAGACCTCTGATACCCATGGAACAGAATGTGTGAACAGCTCTGCAGAATGGCCCATTTGTGGTTCCCCACAGTCACTTGGGCGCTTGAAGAGTTGCCATGTGGGGGAAAAAAAGGTTAATTGGGGTGTCACCACTGAGGACTGTACTGTGTGTGATGTCAAGGTGGAGGAAGGGGAGCATGTTCTTTCTGGCCCTCATCTACAAAGCATACCGTACGGCTGCCAAAGAAAGGGAGCGGAGTTGCCCGTCCAGTAACAGAAGTTGTAAAAATGCTGCGCGAATTCTGACTACAGCAAAACAAGTCGACTTCTCATCCCTCATATCATACCTGTCTCACAATCCTAAACAGCTATTTAGTACTGTCAATTCTTTCCTGCGTCCACCAGTTCCCCCTCCCTCTCGTCTGATCTGAATACTTTGCCTCACCACCTGTGAACGTGACACAATTACTTCCCACCTCATTCCAAACTTTACCACAGTCTTCATCACAAGCATAACCCACCTCTTCAACCTGTCACTACCAACTGGTGTCTTTGATCCTGATTTAAACATACCTCGATCACACCCATCCTGAAAAACAGCACCTTTGACCCATACTCTGTGTCTACCTATCACACAATATCATTTCTCCCCTAGGCCACCAAACTACTGGAACAACATGTCCATCTTGAACTGTCCTCCCACCTCTCCTCTTGCTCCCTCTTTGACCGCATACAATCTGACTTCAGACCATACCATTCTGCAATGAAATTGCAATGACTAAAGTCACCATTGACCTACTAACTGCCAAATGAAAGCGACGTGAGTTTGTCCTCCTTTTCCAGGACCTGGCAACTGTCAGTGGACCATTCCCTCATACTACAGATGTTCTGATCTGTTGACATTACAGACTTGGCCCTTTGTAGGATCTCCTCGTATCTAACAGACAGGACATTTAGTGTGTCCCACTCACACACCACCTCCTCATCTCGCCCCCTATGTGTTGGTGTCCAACAAGATTCAGTTGTAGGACCGGGAACTATGCTTAGACGGCGCACTCACATGTTAGTTTGCCTCGTATGCTGGCTAGTTGTCAGGTTCCCCAGGTCTGTATGTCTGCTTGTCTACCCTGTACCCATCTGCTCTTACCTGTGTGTGCCCGTCTGCTCGTACCTGTCTGCGCTCTTCTGTCAATCTGCCAGTCCAAATCGCACCAGCCAGCGCCCATCTGTCTTAACACCCAGTCCAGACTGCACCTGCCAGTGCTTTTCTGTTCCTCAGCTGGTCCCATCTGCACCCACGATTCCAGAGTCCCTACAGTGCCTGCCTGCATTTTTCATCCCTCCTTTGGGCCTTAGAGGCTTACCCACTATAGGAGGTCAGCTGCCACATTCTGTAAGTCAGCCATGTAGTACCGGAGTAGTACCTGGTGCCACCTCTTTGTACCTCCTTGGTTCGCAGTTTTCGCTTGCTGCCACTTGTCGGAGTAGGAATTTGATAGGCCACCTAGTTATGCCCCTTCCAGGCTTTCAGAGGGATATGGAACAGTGATTCCTCCACATTGCCCATTACAGTCTCCATCTGCTGGGTTGGCTGTAGTGAAAGAGGTGTCAGTCCCTCTATACTAATTCTACTTTATTGCAATTGATGCCTCTTTGTTGGTGTCTGCCACTAATTTTTCTAAATGTGTAGTAGACTCCTGGTTGGGTCTCCTTCATGCGTGTTGCCTGTAGCAGCAGGCCCCCAAGACTGTCAGGCCTCCACTTCCTTGTACTCAACTACCCGTGTTACTATCCTTACATTTTTCTGACAATGGTAGTCTAGAAAACTTATATTTGTGCCACCTGAGTGTGGCTCAGCATGAAAGCAGGTAGAGGTGTTGCATGTGGTGTCAGGGCTCCCAGCAAAGGGCTCTACACTCATCCCTCATCCACCTCGTCTTACTGTGACATTCTTTGGAAAGCTTTAAACACTGTCACAGACCCCAATATCTCATACCTGGCTGATTGCTGGAGTTCCATGCTGTAATTTGTACTGTGGGTGAATTGAGGCCACTTTCTTGGTGTATGTCCCTCATTTGATGTATTTTTGGCAGCATTTGGGGCAGTTCTAAGGTGTTGTGCATGCATTTGATTTTGCCTTCCATTGACGTGAATGGTGTTCGGCGAATATTTGACAAATCAATTGGCGAATTTTGCAAATTTGGCAAATGTAATCCGAATCGAACAATGAAATATTCGCTCATCTCTACTGGCAACTACTGAGCTGCTCAGTAACCATTGAGCACTTTCCTTCACTGCAGAGCAGAATGCTGATTGGTCCTTACAGGCTCCTATCATAGTGTTAGGCTGTGTTAGTTTGATGAGTGCCAACCACATACTGTAGCAACCAAAAGTTTAGCATTTTTTTAAAGTGTGGCTACTTCTGTCTTGGTGTTGTGATGCCATTTTCCTGGTGATTTTAGTAAACTGGAAGCAAATGGTTGTCTGCTATAAGGATGAAAATTGTGTTTGACATTGTTTTATCCCTTTTTACGTTAGTTTTCAACATTTGTTTGGCCAAATGTTTTGCATATTTTGTTACGGGTAGTCAAATTTTTGGGTAGTAGAATTTTTTTATTCGTTTGTGTTTTTAAGTTAAAACATGGCAAAGACAAAGACAAATTTAACATCAGATGTCAGGAAGCTTATTATTTTGAGAGTGAAGTCAGGCAAAAGAGGTAGCTATGAATTTCAACTGCTCTCAAAGTCAAGTGTCATATATAATAATGATAGAAAAAGAAGGTTACGGAAACCTTCAAGAAGAACTTGAAGACCCACCTGTTCAGACAAACCTACAGCCTGCAATGATCCTCAGTCTACTGAACCACCGCACAACCAGCTCTACCCTCTCCTAGAGTATCCTCACCCATCCCCTGTAGACTGTGAGCACTCGAGGGCAGGGTCCTCTCTCCTTCTGTACTTGTGTGTCCCTTGTCATACATATGTTTATTGTACCTGTCTATATTTCCCCTTTTCACATGTAAAGCGCCATGGAATAAATGGCGCTATATAAATGTATAATAATAATAACAGCTGTCAAACCTAGAATTGGACGACCATGGAAAAATTCCTCCAAAGTTGATCACATTACTAAGAATGTCAGTATCTGATGTCCAAAGTAGTGCTGTAGAGATTTCACATGAAATGATTGAAGAATATGGGGTCAAAATGAGTCCCCAAACTGTGGTGCAACGGCTAAGAGCAATAGGGTTGAAAGCACGAGTTCCAGTCAAGAAGCCTTTCATCTCAGCAAAGAATCAAAAGGTCTGCCTTGAGTTTGCCAAAGAACAGAGCCAATGGAAAGAGACAGATTGGTCTAAGGTATTGTGGTCGAATGAATCCAAGTTCAATCTGTTTGGTAGTGATGGCTAGCACTATATATACCGCATAATGATGTAAGGTACCAAACACCTACAGTGAAACATGGTGGTGGCAATTGTCATGATCTGTATGTGAATTCTGGTTTAGTGCTGCAGGGGTTAGTGCTTTTGGCCTCTCTCTGGTTCTGGGAGGGCTTTAAATAGCCTAATTTGGGCTCAATCAGTTGTCAGTGATACTTTTGACCTCGGCTTAGTTTCTGACCCCTGTGTATCTGTGGATACTGCCTGCCTGTGAATGTATACAAAAAAAAGGTTGCACTCTATCATGCTGAAGCATGTCAATGTGAAATATATGAAATATGAATAGCAATATGGCTTTTGAATTTTAGGAAAAAAAATGAGACTTTTAGCATAAAATTTGGTCAAATTATATCTGCCCATCAACCATCGTAAAGGTGGTCTCAAAGACTGATGGGTCCCTCTCTATGTGTGTGAATACCTCTCTACTCTTAGACTTGCCATGTATTTGCGGCCCGTTTTTGCATCCCCAATAGATTTCTATGGGGCTGCAAAAACGGGCCGCTAAAAATCGTAGAAGCACCATGTGCTGTATGGCTGTGAGGGCCGTATTTACGGCTGTGAAAAAATATCGAGCCGCTCGATATTTTTCACACCTTAAGGACACGGCCCTCGTTGAAAATGAATGGGGCCGCAAAAACAATGGAAGCTTGCCCAATGTGATGATTTTGCGGTACACCGTGAAGACTGTTTTTGCGGAATGCCGTATTTTAATAGGACACTCCCATGTACTTCCTGTTTATCACTATGAAGTTTATCACTACATGCTTGCAGAGAGACAAGATGCAAGATGGATCTGGAGAGAATCATCGTTCTCGTTCAGGTATGTAGGGGTGCTGAAAAGCCTCCATGACCCTCCCTTCGTTGTAGAGGAATGTAGGGGAGGCTGCAGTAATGGGGGACCGTGGGTACTGTTGTTTTTGGTTGTGATGGGGGCCATACAGAGATGGGAGGGGGGTGTTAAAAGATAGAGGGCTGGCAAAGAGTGCAAATGAAGGGTTGGCTGAGTGTACAAAAGAGGGGTTGCAGAGTGCAAATGAAGTGTTTTCTGAGTGTACAAAAGGGGTTGCAGAGTGCAAATAAAGGGTTGGCTGAGTGTGCAAAAGAGGGCTTGCAGAGTGCAAAAGGGGGGTTGCATAAAGTGCAAATGAAGCGTTGGCTGAGTGTGCAAAAGAGGGGTTGCAGAGTGCAAAAGAAGGGTTGCATAGAGTGCAAATGAAGGGTTGGCTGAGTGTACAAAAGAGGGGTTGCAGAGTGCAAATGAAGTGTTTTCTGAGTGTACAAAAGGGGTTGCAGAGTGCAAATAAAGGGTTGGCTGAGTGTGCAAAAGAGGGCTTGCAGAGTGCAAAAGGGGGGTTGCATAAAGTGCAAATGAAGCGTTGGCTGAGTGTGCAAAAGAGGGGTTGCAGAGTGCAAAAGAAGGGTTGCATAGAGTGCAAATGAAGGGTTGGCTGAGTGTGCAAAAGAGGGGTTTCAGAGTGCAAAAGAGGGGTTACATGCAGTGCAAAAGAGGGGTTTGGCAGAGTGTGCAAAAGAGGGGTTGCGGATTAGTCATGTTATTTTAGTACAGTTTTCTTTCCCAAAAAATGCTATTGCTGATCACCCCCCTTTTTCTGTTTCAGGATCATCCTTGCATTTAGGATTCCAGACATGAGAGCTATCACAACCGGAACATGAAAAAGCGGGCCTGGGAGGATGTGGCCCAATCCCTCATCGCTAACCGCTGGCAGCACGCAGATGACAAGGAGCAAGACTTTATATGTAAGTACTCAGCACATGACATGATATACAGTTGTGACTAAAAGTATTGACACCCCTGCAATTTTGTCAGATAATACTAAGTTTCTTCCTGAAAATGATTGCAAACACAAATTCTTTGGTATTATTATCTTCATTTAATTTGTCTTAAATGAAAAAAACACAAAAGAGAATGAAGCAAAAAGCAAAACATTGATCATTTCACACAAAACTCCAAAAATGGGCCAGACAAAAGTATTGGCACCCTCAGCCTATTACTTGGTTGCACAACCTTTAGCCAAAATAACTGCGACCAACCGCTTCTGGTAACCATCAATGCGTTTCTTACAATGCTCTGCTGGAATTTTAGACCATTCTTCTTTGGCAAACTGCTCCAGGTCCCTGATATTAGAAGGGTGCCTTCTCCAAACTGCCATTTTTAGATCTCTCCACAGGTGTTCTATGGGATACAGGTCTGGACTCATTGCTGGCCACCTTAGAAGTCTCCAGTGCTTTCTCTCAAACCATTTTCTAGTGCTTTTTGAAGTGTGTTTTGGGTCATTGTCCTGCTGGAAGACCCATGACCTCTGAGGGAGACCCAGCTTTCTCACACTGGGCCCTACATTATGCTGCAAAATTTGTTGGTAGCCTTCAGACTTCACAATGCCATGCACACGGTCAAGCAGTCCAGTGCCAGAGGCAGCAAAGCAACCCCAAAACATCAGGGAACCTCCGCCATGTTTGACTGTAGAGACCGTGTTTTTTTCTCTGAATGCCTGTTTTTTTCTCCTGCAAACTCTATGTTGATGCTTTTGCCCAAAAAGCTCTACTTTTGTCTCATCTGACCAGAGAACATTCTTCCAAAACGTTTTAGGCTTTTTCAGGTAAGTTTTGGCAAACTCCAGCCTGGCTTTTTTATGTCTCGGGGTAAGAAGTGGGGTCTTCCTGGGTCTCCAACCGTACAGTCCCTTTTCATTCAGATGCCGACGGACAGTACGGATTGACACTGTTGTACCCTCGGACTGCAGGGCAGCTTGAACTTGTTTGGATATTAGTCGAGGTTCTTTATCCAACATCCACACAATCTTGCGTTGAAATCTCTTGTCAATTTTTCTTTTCCGTCCACATCTAGGGAGGTTAGCCACAGTGCCATGGGCTTTAAACTTTTTGATGACACTGCGCACGGTAGACACAGGAACATTCAGGTCTTTGGAGATGGACTTGTAGCCTTGAGATTGCTCATGCTTAATCACAATTTGGTTTCTCAAGTCCTCAGACAGTTCTTTGGTCTTCTTTCTTTTCTCCATGCTCAATGTGGTACACACAAGGACACAGGACAGAGGTTGAGTCAACTTTAATCCATGTCAACTGGCTGCAAGTGTGATTTAGTTATTGCCAACACCTGTTAGGTGCCACAGGTAAGTTACAGGTGCTGTTAATTACACAAATTAGAGAAGCATCACATGATTTTTCAAACAGTGCCAATACTTTTGTCCACCCTCTTTTTTATGTTTGGTGTGGAATTATATCCAATTTGGCTTTAGGACAATTCGTTTTGTGTTTTTTCATTTAGGACAAATTAAATAAAGATAATAATACCAAAGAATTTGTGTTTGCAATCATTTTCAGGAAGAAACTGAGTATTATCTGACAAAATTGCAGGGGTGTCAATACTTTTGGCCACAACTGTATTTGTTGTTTACAATTTAAAAAGTGCAAAATTGAGTTATGCTTTTTCTTTCACTACAGTTAAATCCATTAAGACCAAGTGTGGATCTGCCAGGGACCAATTAAAAATAGAATTAAAGGCCAAAGCAGAGAGGGAGAGGTCTGGAGAGGCTGGTGGTAAAGAAAAGAAGCCATACAGATTTACTAAACAGCTTCAATTTCTGCTTCCTGTCCTTAGCATGCGTGAGTAAGTATACATACATATATAAGTATCCTCTATGTTGATGTTTGTTGTCTAGCTACATAAATTGTCTGTTCTCATTTTCAGAACTGAAGAAAGTCTACCGGCAGAGTCCACACAATCACAGCAGCAGCAGTCTAGCAGCAGTGGTGCAAGTATTTCTTTTGAGTCAAGCGAACCAAGCATGATTGCAGAAGAGAGATCCGAATGTCCTGCAGAAAGGGTGGTCAGTAGAGTTGAGCGAAACGGGTCGAAAAATTTCAAAAGTCGCCGACTTTTGGCAAAGTCGGGTTTCATGAAACGAAACCCGACCCTAGGATGAGGTCGGCCACGAGGTCGGCGACTTACGCGCCAAAGTCGCGTTTCAAAAGTTTGTTTTGCGCTCTTTTTCAGCCAATCAGGATCCACGGACACTGTGGGCAACGTGATGACATAGGCAGGGGTCACCACCATCTTTCAGAAGGGCATGCAAGTGATTGGCTTGCTTTGGTGGGCGTCACAGGGGGTATAAAAGGGCGTGCACGCCGACCGCCATCTTACTTCTGCCGATCTCAGTATAGGGAGAGGTTGCTGCTGATTCTGTAGGGAGAGCGTTAGGCAGGGAAGAAGACAAAAAAACTGCTTCTGCTGCTAGCAATTTGGCCTGCACAACACACCAGTCACTGTGTGTGCAGTGCAAGGGGAGGCTATATAGTGGTGTATCAGTGATGTTGGTTGTTGGGCTGCCTTCTAAGGCTTCCTGACATACCTGCATTGCTGTTTACCCACTGCTCCGCAAACTGCTTTTTTAAAAGCAATCCCAATTTTTTTTTTTTGTCCTGCTGAGAAGAAAAAAAAACTGCTTCTGCTGCTAGCAATTTGGCCTGCAAAACACACCAGTCACTGTGTGTGCAGTGCAAGGGGAGGCTATATTGTGGTGTATCAGTGGTGTTGGTTGTTGGGCTGCCTTTTAAGGCTTCCTGACAGGCTGGCATTGCTGTTTACCCACTGCTCTGCAAACTGCTTTTTTAAAAGCAATCCAATCTCCCTTATCCTCTAGTCACTTTTGTCACAGCTGTGCCATCGAGCCTGTGACATAGCGCTCAGATATCAGTGGGCCTCACACAATCCAAAAGTGTCCAGTGTCCAAAAGTGTGTGCAGAGATTCAAAATCTCCCTTATCCTCTAGTCACTTTGGTCACAGCTGTGCCATCGAGCCTGTCACATAGCACTCAGATATTCATTGGGCCTCACACAATCCAAAAGTGTCCAGTGTCCAAAAGTGTGTGCAGAGATTCAAAATCTCCCTTATCCTCTAGTCACTTTGGTCACAGCTGTGCCATCGAGCCTGTCACATAGCGCTCAGATATTCATTGGGCCTCACACAATCCAAAAGTGTCCAGTGTCCAAAAGTGTGTGCAGAGATTCAAAATCTCCCTTATCCTCTAGTCACTTTGGTCACAGCTGTGCCATCGAGCCTGTCACATAGCGCTCAGATATTCATTGGGCCTCACACAATCCAAAAGTGTCCAGTGTCCAAAAGTGTGTGCAGAGATTCAAAATCTCCCTTATCCTCTAGTCACTTTGGTCACAGCTGTGCCATCGAGCCTGTCACATAGCGCTCAGATATTCATTGGGCCTCACACAATCCAAAAGTGTCCAGTGTCCAAAAGTGTGTGCAGAGATTCAAAATCTCCCTTATCCTCTAGTCACTTTGGTCACAGCTGTGCCATCGAGCCTGTCACATAGCGCTCAGATATTCATTGGGCCTCACACAATCCAAAAGTGTCCAGTGTCCAAAAGTGTGTGCAGAGATTCAAAATCTCCCTTATCCTCTAGTCACTTTGGTCACAGCTGTGCCATCGAGCCTGTCACATAGCGCTCAGATATTCATTGGGCCTCACACAATCCAAAAGTGTCCAGTGTCCAAAAGTGTGTGCAGAGATTCAAAATCTCCCTTATCCTCTAGTCACTTTGGTCACAGCTGTGCCATCGAGCCTGTCACATAGCGCTCAGATATTCATTGGGCCTCACACAATCCAAAAGTGTCCAGTGTCCAAAAGTGTGTGCAGAGATTCAAAATCTCCCTTATCCTCTAGTCACTTTGGTCACAGCTGTGCCATCGAGCCTGTCACATAGCGCTCAGATATCAGTGGGCCTCACACAATCCAAAAGTGTCCAGTGTCCACAAGTGTCTGCAGAAATTCAAAATCTCCCCTGTCCTATAGACACCTTGTACCTTGTTTTACATTACTATATAGTTTGTTGGATTTTGTCTACATTTCTACCAAAAATGAGGAAGGCTGGTGGAAGAGGCCTTGGAATTGGGCGGGGGTTGGCAGCTGGTAATGATGGTGTTGGTGGTGGATCTGATGGTAGTGGCAAGAGCAAAATAGGACCGAATGCAGGAGGTGTTGAGCCTGCATCATCGTCTGGCTACATAAGGCCTCGAACGCTTAGTTTTCTAGGAGTTGGCAAACCGCTTTTAAAGCCAGAGCATCAGGAAAAAGTTTTGTCTTACATTGCTGACTCAGCCTCCAGCTCTATCGCCTCCTCTTCTTCAGTTGTAAAAAGTAAAAGCACTGAGTCGTCATTGGAGGCTCATGTTCATGAACCACACCTTTCCTTGTGTCCTTCACCCCAACCAAGATTGAAGGATGACGCAGGCCATACTACTGATTACTCCATGGAGCTGTTTTCACATACCATGCCTGGATTATCAAGTGAAATGGTGAATTACCCAGGCCAAGATGAATCTGACATGGAGTGCACTGATGCACAGCCGCTGATGGATGATTCTGCTGGTACATTCACTCAGAGCACTACATTGTCCTCGCAGTGTACAGAGCCAGATTCTGACCCTGATGAGACTCAGGTGCCCCTTCCCGCACACTATACCACCATACACGGTGACACAGAGGAAGGTGCACATGACATAGAAGAGGAGGTGATGGATGACCCAGTTATTGACCCAGATTGGCATCCATTGGGGGAAGAGGGTGCTGCTTCCAATAGCTCAGATGAGGAGCATCCACAGCAGACATCGACATCGCAACAGCTGTTATCTGGCAGGCCCGGAGCACTCCAAAGACAGGTTCCAAACATCAAAAGAGTTGCTGGACAGCTTGTCCAGAGGGTCAAAAGATCACAGCGTGCTAGGACGCAAAATGTCTGCCAAAGTAGGAAGAGTGCAGTGTGGCACTTTTTTGAACAAAATCCTCATGATCAGGCCAAGGTTATCTGTAAGAAGTGCGCAAAGACCTTTAGCCGAGGGAAAAATCTGAAAAATTTGAATACCAGTTGCATGCTTAGACATTTAACCAGCATGCACTTGCAAGCGTGGACACAACACCAAACCTCAAGTGCCACATGTGCAACTGATCACAACGAAGGTAGTCAGCAACGCTACATTGTTTCCCCCACTGTAAGCCCACCGGTTAGCACAGCAGCAAATGTTGAGGTGTCGTTGCAAGGCCACAGCAGTCAGGGAATCCCACTGTTATATCAACGAAAGACTGATTCTAGGCCATCAGAAAGAACACCAACTCCATCACCATCATCAACCCTCTCTCAGTCCGCCCTGTCCACCGCTACTTCCACCATATGCAGCTCTCAAGTCCAGCTCACCCTCCCAGACACTATGAGTAGGTCAAGAAAGTACTCAGTCTCTCATCCGCGTACACTGGGTTTGAACGCCCACATTGCCAAACTAATCTCGTTTGAGATGATGCCCTTTCGGTTGGTGGAAAGCACAGCTTTCCGCGAACTCATGGCCTATGCAGTACCACGCTATGACCTACCCAGTCGCCACTTCTTCTCTCGCAAAGCCATCCCAGCCCTCCACCATCATGTGAAAGACCGAATTGTCCATGCACTCAAGCAGTCAGTGAGTGGAAAGGTGCACCTCACAACTGATGCATGGTCCAGTCGGCATGGCCAGGGCCGTTACGTGTCCATCACTGCGCACTGGGTTAATGTGGTGGATGCAGGGTCCACAGGGGACAGCGGTGGTGGGACAGTGCTGCCTAGCCCATGGTATAGGAAACAGTTGGCTGTAGGCGTTCGACCCTCCTCCTCCTCCTCCAGAAGCGAAGGCTCGTCCACAGAGCGCAGTCGTACGAGCACTCCATCTGCAGCTGCCACTGTTGCACACGATGTGTCCCCCTATCGAGCAGCTAGTGGAAAGCGTCAGCAGGCTGTGTTGCAGATGATGTGTTTGGGCAACAGACACACCGCCGAGGTGCTGGCCGAGTACTTGAAGCGACAAACTGAGCCATGGCTGGGCAGTGTACATCTTGAGGCAGGCAAGGTAGTTAGTGATAACGGCCGTAATTTTGTGGCAGCCATAGCCCTTTCAAAACTCAGCCATATACCTTGCTTGGCTCACACCTTGAACCTGGTGGTGCAGTGCTTCCACCGGAGTTAACAGCCCTGCTCCAGAAGGTGCGAAGACTGTGCGCGCACATCCGCCGGTCGCCTGTACACTCCGTTCGTATGCAGAAGCTGCAGCGATTGCTCCACCTTCCCAACCACCGCCTCATTATCGACATTGCAACAAGGTGGAACTCCACCCTGCACATGGTGGAGCGGCTGTGCGAGCAGAGGCAGGCCATAATGCATTTGTGGGAGGATACACGGCCAGGCACTTTGAGAGCAGACATGGAGTTGACAGGTGTGCAGTGGTCGAAGCTGAAAGACCTCTGTAAAGTCCTTCAGTGTTTTGAGGAATGCACACGGCTGGTAAGCGCAGACGACGCCATCCTAAGCATGAGCATCCCACTTATGCGTCTGCTCATGCAAACTTTGACGCACCTTAAGGAGCAGGCGTCTGCAGCCAATGTTGATGAGGAGGAAGAGGGAATCCTTGATGACATTCAGCCATTGTCTGCTCAGGGACCTCTCCTGGACGAGTTGGAGGAAGAAGAGGAGGAGGATGATGGGGATGATTACTTAGGGGAGGAGGATGCATCTCGTGGGGCAAGTGAAAATGTTGGCGTGGCAAGGTCAGGTACAGGGTTTGTGCGTGACTGGAGGGATGTGGATTTGCCAGAAAGTGCTCCTCCAACCAGCACTCGCAGTGCATCATTGACACCGGGAACATTGGCCCACATGTCAGATTATGCCTTGCAGATCCTAAAAAGGGACCCACGCATTGCCAAAATGATGAATGATGACGACTACTGGTTGGCCAGCATCCTGGATCCACGCTATAAAGGCAAATTACAAAACATCATGCCACAGGAGAACCTTGACCTAATATTGGCTAATAAACAAGCAACTCTAGTAAATCGGTTGCTTGAGGCATTCCCAGCACACAGCAGCGGTGATGGTTCTCACACGAGCCGTACGGGCCGGGGGCAGCTTGGCAGAGGTGTTCGTGGTGCACACAGCAGAAGTGGCGTTGGAGACAGGGGTTTCATGACAATGTTGTGGACTGATTTTTCAAGTACCGCTCACACAACTGGTAATACTGCATCGATGGAAAGTGACAGGAGACAGCAGTTGTCAACTATGGTTACAAACTACTTTTCCTCCCATATCGATGTTCTCCCACACAGGTCATTCCCCTTTGACTATTGGGCCGCTAAACTGGACACCTGGCCTGAATTGGCACAATATGCCTTACAGGAGCTCGCTTGCCCAGCTGCAAGTGTGCTATCGGAAAGAGTCTTCAGTGCAGCTGGATCAATCCTGACAGAAAAAAGGACCCGTCTGTCAACCCAAAATGTGGATGATCTAACCTTCATTAAAATGAACCACGCATGGGTTTCCAAGGATTTTGTCCCACCTTCCTCTGATGACACATAGGGTGACAGAAAAATGGCTTGCTTTGGTCCACCTCTTCCTGGGACTTGACCTATTTCACCTTTTGCATCAGCTGAATGTCCAACATCAACATATGCCACTTTCTAAAACTCCCTAACTGTGCTGCCTCCCCCCCCCATGGCCGGGGTCACCACCTAGTGCACGACACTGTGCGAGTGCCGTTGCCCTGGACAGGTGGATAGGCCGACTCTTGGGCGCGGGCACTGGTACAGGGTCCTTCATAGTGCAATCAAGTGTCTCTGACGGTGGTGGTGCACACCCGCCGTCAGACACACCGCCGTACTATGAGGGGCCCAGTGCCAGTACCGACGCCCACGAGTGGGCCCCCCTTGCTTGGGCAGGGCCCCAGCATTTGCAATCTTTACCTCTCCCTGCTCCTCCGCTGTGTAGTCTGGGCCGTCAAATCCATACTGTGCCTAACACCGTCTGAGCCTGCCTCCTGAGACATATATTTTGAATGTGTACGCTATCCATACATGTTATCCGGGGATACGGTACCCTTTCTAACCTTTGTGCAATCACGTGCAATCCATACTGGGCCTAACACCGTCTGAGCCTGCCTCCTGAGACATATATTTTGAATGTGTACGCTATCCATACATGTTATCCGGGGATACGGTACCCTTT
>NW_027361712.1:8090000-8267500 GCF_039654945.1 Dendrobates tinctorius
TCAGCGGGTTATCTGCACCTGTAAGCGACAAACGCTGGCCTTTTCAGTGTAGCGCACATGCAGCCACGGACATGTAAGGGCATGACACACCAGTTATTGGCCAATCTCATGTGCCAGAGCCTCACGTGTCCCTCTAGTAAGCCGGACTCGGACCGCGGGGCATGACGGAGTCTCGTTCGTTAACGGAATTAAGCTTGCAATGTGTGCATCTGTTCTGTAGCTGGCATGGTTGAGGTTTCCCAGGTGGAGTCAAATTTAACCGTAGGCTCCACTCCTGGTGGTGCCCTTCTGGACATTCCTTTAAGGTTCAGCTTTGCAACCATACTGTCCACGTAAAACAAACACTTTGCCTTCATGAACGCTGTTTGGAGGGTCATGACTCGTGGGAATAACGCCGCCCAATCAGTTAACCTGCTAGAGAGATCATTCGTTGCTCCCAAGCATGACATCACACTCCCTAGGAAGAAGGTAATGCCACTGTGGCGACCGTACTCCTGGGGGCGACACAAGTGCACTGATGCCCAGCCACTGCTCGATGAATCTGCTGGTACATTGACCCAGACCACTACATTCCCCTCGCACGCTACACGACCTGAATCTGACCCTGATGAAACTCAGGTTACCCTTCCCATATACAGTTCCATCTTACACGGTGACAAAGAGGAAGCTGCAGATGAAAGTGCAGGTTCGGCCCACCCGCCATCAGACACACCACCGTACTATCAGGGGCCCTGTGCCAGTGCCGTCGCCAACGAGTGGGCCCCCCTGCTTGCCCAGGATCACAGCACTTGCAAAGTTGAAATACTGTGCAGTGAGATGGAAGATGGGGACGACGAGGAATCCAGACAAGTACAGGGATTCCCTAGCGAGGAGACTTATTTGATTGTTTTCAATGTTGGGACAGCAATTTTTGGGGAGCACTATACTCTGGAGAATGATAGATGGGGCCCACCATACACTGGAACATTCCAAAGGTGGACATCAGACACTGGAGCAGCATTTACAGGGCCCATTATACACTAGAGCATTAGAAATGGGGCCCATTATGTTTGGAGCATTATTTGGGCCCATAAGACAGTGGAGCTTCATCCATGGGGACCAACATATACTGTAGCATTATGTGGAGCTCATCATATACTGTTTCAAACATTATATGGGACCAATGATTCTGTATGGAGAAATAGATGGGCCTCGTCATGAGATGTAAAAAGTGAGGTATTTTTCATTGTACTATACCGCTATTTCTCTGCCGTATCGGTGCATGATGAGTTGTGGTATGTGTTAAAGGGGCGCTCTTTCGCCCAGGGCACATGAAAACCTGCAGCCAGCCCTCCCCCCCACAACTTTAGCCAAATAACCCCCATTTTTCAGTGCGTAACTTGTATTATGAAGTTAATTAAGGTTGACAAGCTTAAGTAAGAAGAATTGATGCTTTTGGCATTCAAATGGGCACTGTAGGTGTGTTTCCTGTCCTCCTCTCACTGCCGACTTTTATTCCCCATTGACTTACATTGGGTTTCGTGTTTCGGAACGACCCCGACTTTTCCCTATAATCGGACGATCTTGCTCGACCCGACTTTTGGAAAAGTCGGGTTTCACGAAACGAAACGCGACCCTAAAAAAACAAAAGTCACTCAACTCTAGTGGTCAGTATGGACATTCCATCTCTGCCAAGCACAAGTGGAGGTAGCCATTGGAAGAGGAGAGGAGCTGCTGCTGCTGCTGCTACTGCTTCTGCGTGCCCTACAAATGATGCCTCCATCTGAGACATCCCAAGAGATCCTTGAATTTTTAAGAAAAGAAAAGCAGAAGGCCAAGAGGAGGAGCTATTAAGGAGCTTCAGCCCATATTTTCGCAATGTGCTCCCAGAAAACAAGCAGAGCTGCATTAGCATGATCAACAATGTAATCTACATATGTTCTCACGAACCCCATCCGATTGATTTGGAGGAGGATATTGATGGGTTTAAGCAGTCACCGAGGCATAGAGTACTTGATTCTTTCATGCAGCGTCAGGGTACTGCAACTCTGCCACAGTCTTCCGGGGGCACATTGCAATTTCAGGGCATCTAGTCGTTTTAGCACTCCTCAATCTTCTGAGCATTCCCAGATGGGGATGCTTGACCATGACATCCCAAATTACCTTAATATGTGAATGGAATTACAACCTGACCAGTTGTAATTACAAATGCCCTTTTTTTAAGGCGATGTGGGAAATGTTTGTTTTTTTGTATTTAAAAAATATTTGTGTACAAAGTATTTTTACCAAAAAAATATTTTTTTTAAATAAAAATGTAGCAAAGTTATTTGTGAGAATGTTTTTTGATTGCGATATGTAAGTCCAGGGAAATCAGCCACCACAATCCACACTTTGGGTCTTAATATTCATTTGATGAAAATGCCGCTTGCTGACAGAAGACGGCTCACTGGGAAGACCCAATATAATCTGCAAAAGCCTCTCGAATTGCAATTGCAGCTGCAGCAGGGTGACCAAAATTAACTTGCTGATCCGAGGGGTTGATTGTGTTGTCCGATGGAGTTTCCACAGAAAGGAAGGGTTCTTGGTTAACTTTATGCCGTCAAACAAAATTGTGTAACACCACAAACGCCTTAACAATGTTATGATTCTGCAGCACAGGACTAGGGTAGGAGGGGGGAAAACTGACCCTGCACTGCGACTAGGCTGATACCCTATGATGGATTGGGCGACCCATTCCTTGTGAATAGACCCACCGACGATCCTAGGCTAATCTCAAGCGAAGACCTATAGATAGGGGGAAGGGGGTCTCTGAAAGATCTAAGGACTGGGTACAAAAACGGGTAACCTCCTAATAAAAATACAAAGAGAAGGCTGCAGAAATAAACTGAAAACAGAAACTGAGACTAGCAGAACCGGGGTTCCCAGCACTGCACTAATTAAACACACAGAAGGCAAAGCAAGGCTCCAAGCCAGACTTCAAGCGTATTAACACTGTTGTCTAGCAAGGAATGGGAGACAGGTGCAGGTTAATAAAGGGTGATACAATCACTTGACCCAAGACAAACCCAGCATCAGGGGAAAAAGACCAGCAGCCAGCACACTACAAGAAAATGACAGATAGTCACAAACTGAACAGATTCTAACAAACAATATTTGTTGCACTCTCTGGTCCTACTTCCATGCAGCTCACAAGTACATGCCACTTCGCCGACAGGATCCCAAAGTCACACTCAACGTACCTTCATGCTCTAGTAAGTCTATAATTAAAGATCCTCTTCCGGGAATCAAAAGATCGTCGGGGAAATGGCCGCATGACATTTGGGGAGAGTCCAAAACCCTCATCAGCAACCAGGACATATGGAAATTGGTGGTTAGAGTAGTCCGGTAATGCAGCAGTTTCGGGGACATTTAATTGGTTGTTCCTCAAATGGTACTCAATTCGAGAGCTACTCCAGATCCTTGCGTCAGATGTGCTCCCATAAGCCCCAATGCTGACCATTACAAAATTATAATTGCTGTCAGCAATAGCCATCAATACAATAGAAAAAATTGTTTATAATTGAAAAATTTAAAAATTTTGAGCCGTAGAAGGCTGTTTTTTTACCAGGATATCCCATCCACTGATACAGTGTGGAAACTCTGCATTTGCTTGGAAGTCCGCTGCTATAGCTAGCCAGTCTTCCTGCATTGGTGGAGCTAAAACAATTTCCTTTAGGCGCTCCCACAATACCAAACAGGTATGCGCAACTATCTTGGACACTGTAGTAATCCCTAACAGGAACTCAAAATGAAGTGCCGAGAAAGAGTTGCCTGTTGCAAGAATCTGTAATCTAAAAAAATGGGGAAAGTAGACATCAGTAATCTATTAGGAAAGATAAAAATCCTAAATTAGTTATTTAAAATAAGGTGGTCATTACCTCAATGTCACAATAAGCCGCTGTTTTGGAGATATGCAGCAACACATTCTGGTAACCTTCAATGTAATCCAGGGCCGCACCTCTGACTACAGAAAATCAAAAGTAGCCACGGACATACGGCAGTATGTGAAGAATTTCTCCGGGTGCTGTCGCAGGTACAGCGTATGGAAATGACCCTTCCACGAATGCTGCAACAGAATTGGGTGCACCCCCAGCCTCCTTGGTGCAAGTGCTGCTGCTGCTCTCTGCTCATGCTCTAAATGCTGGTTAAGCAACCGACACAGAATCACATCATCTTCAAAACGCCTCGACATGTTCAGAAAAGTGAAATCCAAAGTATGCAACAAACAAAGGACACAGAGCGCTGCACACTGAGAAGACCAGAAGAAAATGGCACTTGTTTTTTTTTTCTCTTTATTGCTCCTTGACAATTTCCTGCTTTTTTTTCAATTTTATTGACAACTTCCTTTTTTTTCCCCTACTTTTCCAAACCAGAAACACAGCAATCCAAGAAGATTTTTGCGGCCCGTTTTTGCGGAATACTGTGAAAATTACGGCTGCAAAAAACACAGCAAGTGTAAAAGTAGCCTAAGGCTGATGTCTAAATTCCTGGGTGAATGTGGACACCTCTCTCAGCAATGCCTACATTTATGGGTAAGTAGGGACCTGCTGTAATTAAAATCACCACATGTTGAAAGGCGGAATGCTAGGTCAGTAAGCTAACATAGAAATAACAAAAAACTGACTGGCACATCCACATTAGTGTGAATAGGTGCATACTAGGAGAAGTTACCTCCATATACAATATACAAAAAAGGTTGCATTCTATCATGCTAAAGCATGTCAATGTGATATATATGAAATATGAATAGCAATACAGCTTTTGAATATTAGGAAAAAAAGTGAGACACTTAGCTTAAAACTTGGCCAAATTATATCTGCCCATTAACCATAATCAAAGACTGATGGGTACCTCAATACGTTTGTGAATAACTCTCTATGGCTGAAGTCACACTAGAGAGAAATACGGACGAGTGCTATGCAATAAAAAAAAATTGCATAGCACTCGGACCGATGTTAATCTATGGGGCAACTCCCATCATGAGTTTTTTTCTCGCCCGTATCATACATGCAAAGGAAATCACAGCATGCTATGATTGTACACGTATATCGGTCAAGTCTCACCAATGCAAGTCTATGGGTGAGAGAAAAAAAATCGGACACCACACGGACCATCCGTTTGACTTGCGAGAAATACGCACTGGTGTCCTTTAGAAAAGCTGGCAATTTATTGCACTATACTGTAACATCACACTGACAAGTTAAAATAGAATAGAGAGAATACATGTGTATGCAACATGATACCCGCAGAACATTTCATCAAAGTCTGCATTCCAAAATAGCGCTCCTTCCCTTCTGAGCTCTCCCATGCTCCCAAACAGTGCTTTCCTGTCACGTGGACCCATCCTGTGTGACGCGACCAGCAGGCCGGTAACTAGAACAACAGGACGCGGCATGTGATACTGTCCTGTGTGACACGGCTTGCAGGCCGGTAACTAAAACAACAAGACAAAGGGAAGGGAAACAGTTACAATGGTGGGCCCTGCGATAGGGAAAGGGGACATGGAGACCTCCTGAACTCCCCTGAGTCAGTGTCCCTAACGCTCCTAACGTTCCCTATGCTGGTTCTGCACTGGGCGCCAATCAGGAACCTGTTGCCCTAGCTTACCCTACAGCTATCCCTTGCTAGGGAGCTGGGTGGCGCAGGCACTGGCCCCACCGCTGTACTAATACACACTAAGGAAAAACACAAACAGGGAAACACCACTTAGCTTTACTCTTTGCACTTGCTCCTGGCAACAGAGTCCACCACCAGCATGCAGCTCTCCTCCTGAGTCGCCGCCACCAAGCTCTGTCAGAGCTACAAGGAAATGCCCTATGACTCCTTTCACACCAGGCTAAGACAGTGCTGCAAGGAACGCTCTCCAGCTCCTTCCTCCACCAAGGATGGTTGAAATGAACACTATCACCAACACTGATTGCAACACCTGTGACTCTTTTATAGCAGAGCCAGCAATCACACCCCTGATGTGCCTAAACAGTAAAAAAAACCCCACAAGTGACCCCATTTGGAAACTAGACCCCCCAAGGAGCTTATCTAGATGTGTGGTGAACACTTTGAACCCCCAAGTGCTTCACAGAAGTTTATAACGCAGAGCCGTGAAAATAAAAAAATCCTTTTTTTCTTCAAAACTGATTTTTTTAGCCCACTATTTTTTATTTTCACAAAGATAACAGGAGAAATTGGACAACAAAAGTTGTTGTGCAATTTGTCCTAAGTACATTGATACCCTATATGTGGGGGGAACCACTGTTTGGGCGCATGTAAGAGCTCGGAAGGGAAGGAGGGCCGTTGTGGAATGCAGACTTTGATGGAATGTTCTGCGGGTGTCATGTTGCGTTTGCAGAGCCCCTAATGTGTCTAAACAGTAGAAACTCTCCACAAATGACTCCATTTTGTTAACTATACCCTCCAAGGAGCTTATCTAGATGTGTGGTGAGCACTTTGAACCCCCAAGTGCTTCACAGAAGTTTATAGTGCAGAGCCATGAAAATAAAAAAACTTTTTTTCCAACAAAAGTGATTTTTTTAGCCTCCAATTTATTATTTTCCCAAGGGTAACAGGAGAAATTAGACCCCCAAAGTTGGTGTGCAATTTGTCCTGAGTATGCTGATGCCCCATATGTTGGGGTAAACCACTGTTTGGGCACACGTCTGGGCTTGGAAGGGAGGGAGCACCATTTGACTTTTTGAACGCAAAATTGGCTGAAATCAATGGTGGTGCCATTTTGCATTTGGAGACCCCCTGATGTGCCTAAATAGTGGAAACCCCTCACCCTTAACACTAATCCCAACCCTATCCCTAATCCCAACCCTAACCCTAATCCTAATCCCTAACCCTAATCCTAACCCTAACCCTAATTCTAACCCTAATTCCAACCCTAACCCTAACCCTAATGGAAAAATGAAAATAAATATATTTTCTGTATTTAATTATATTTCCTCTACTAAAGGGGTGATAAGGTGTTGTTATTTACTATTTTTTTTATTTTGATCACTGTGATAGGGTTTATCACAGTGATCAAAATGTACATTGAAAGAGCGAATGGAATCTGCCGGCCGGCAGATTCGGCGGGTGCACTGCGCATGTGCCCGCCATTTTCTTCCCGGACCAAGATGGCAGCACCCACTGGAGGAGGAAGGAGGGCCCGAGGATCACCGGGAGGTACTGGGGGGGAATCGGGGACCCTATTTCTCTCTCCTCTGATGTGGAGAGAGAAAGTGAAAGCAAAATTGCGGCTTTTTTTTCGGTCGCCGTTATACGGTTAATAACGGCGATCGCAAAACTGACCCGAATCATGATCTCTGGGGTCTCGGCTATCCCCGGCAGCCGAGACCCCAGAGAAAATCCAACTCTGGGGGGCGCTATACACTTTTTCCACAGCGCCGTTAATTTAAGCACCCTTAACTACCGCCGTTAAAAGGCGGTTGTTAAGGGGTTAAGTGTTCCCTTTATTTTTTGAGCACTCTCTCTATATATATGTATGCCTCACTGATATACAGTATACATAATATAATAATATTTATTTTTATATAGCGCTAACATATTCCACAGCGCTTTACAGTTTGCACACGTTATCATCACTGTCCCCAATGGGGCTCACAATCAAAACTCCCTAACTGTATGTCTTTTGGAATGTGGGAGGAGACCGGAGTACCCAGAGGAAACCCACGCAAACACGGGGAGAATATACAAACTCCTTGCAGATGTTGTCCTTGGTGTGATTTGAACCCAGGACTCCAGCGCTGCAGTGCTATCCACTGAGCCACCGTGCTGCAGTGCCGGTGAGAAAATCTCGCCATACGGATGTCACACAGATGCTTAGATGTGAGAAAATCACATCCTTGCATTGCAAATGGATGACATACGTATCCAAGGAACATTTCTGCAACTCTCGTCAGTAGAGAACGGACCATATTTTTCTACGTTAATTGTTACTCCAGCCTAAGGCTGTCTGAATTCCTGGATGAATGTGGACACCTTTCTCAGCAATGCCTGCATTTATGGGTAAGTAGAAACAGCTGTAATTAAAGTCACCACATGTTGAAATGCGGAGTGCTCGGTCAGTAAGCTGACATACAAATGATAAAAAACTGACTGGCACATCCACACTAGTGTGAATAGGTGCATACCAGGAGAAGCTACCTTCATATACAATATACAAATAAAATATGGCGTTTGCTATGGTTGATGGACAGATATAATTTGGCCAAATTTTATGCTAAGCATATTTCTTTTCCTAATATTCAAAAGTTTAAATCATCCCCCTTTAATCCCATTAAATAAAAATAAAAAAATGAAATAAAAATGAAATGATTAACAAAAAATGAAAGATACATATATTTGGCATTGCTGTGTTCATAAAAGTCAGATATATCAAAATATAAAATTAATTAAACAGCATGACGAGAAAAAAAATTTGAAACTACAGAATTACAGTTTTTTTGGCCACCTCAACATTGCTATAAAATGCAATTAGAGGCAATCAAAACATCCTATCTACCCAAAATTGATATCAGTAAAAATGTTAGTGCAGGGCACAAAGAATAAGCTGTCACACAGCTCCATATCGCAAACATTTAACACGTTACAGACTTTGCAAAATGGCCACAAAAGCAACAACTTTGCTTTACAAATTTACTAATTTTTTTTCACCACCAAAATATAAAATAGCAAGACAAGTGTGGTATCTACGCAATTATACCGACCTGGAGAATCATATTGTCAGGTCAGTTTTACCGTATAGTGAATATGGTAAATTAAAAAAACAATTGTAAAATTGCACTTTTTTTTTGCAATTTCAACACACTTGGAATCTCAAAAGTACAACTCGTTCCGTAAAAAAAAATAAGCCCTATGGCTATGTGGACTTAAAAATTAAAAACACAATGGTTCTTGGAACACGGGGAGGAAAAAACAAAAAAGAAAAATTGGTAAATCGCCTCATCAGGAAAGAGTAGAGTTTAAAATGATTTGAATTTTGAAAGCTGCAAATTTTGACAAATCTTTCGTAAATTTTTACCTAAATTTACTAATATTGTAATGTATAATGCATTATGAAGAAGTAACTTCATAATTACTTTTAATACGTAAAATGATTTAAAAGTTATTACCAGGTAAAATAACACATCAGAATATAAAAAAAAAGAGGTAGCATACTTTAATCCCAAATAGACAACATAATTAAGGGGTTAAAAATGACTGTACAAGACAGATCCAGCCAAAGTGCATGTGTCATTGAGCCCTCGATGCTTGATCCTGTCTCTGCTATGAACTTTGTGACTACATCTGTATGACAGTCATAGAGTTTATGAAGCTGGTGGGAAGAACATATTTGTAATCTGCTGTGGGTGGTTTTCTCCAGTGAATTGTTACTTAGTTACAAGTTACTTTACAAAGGATATTTTACTTTCCCAAGAAATGGATGAAACACAGCTGTCCTACAGTACTGAAGTAGCCTTGTAGAATCCATTAATAACTCTCTTTCCATATGGCTTTGTAAGCTAAAATATTTGACATCTTCTGGATCTTTTGCATTGAATATTCATAAATTTATGACAAAAAAACCACTAATGTCTTCTCGAATGACTTGAACATTCAAAAATATAAAATAATTCAAAGGTTGTTTAGTATTTTGTACTGTAGGGTGTTAGAGTAGTAGAGATGTTTTTCAAATCCTGAAGAGTAGACATTATTTTATATTTATATTGGCTTTCAAAAGTAATTACACCCTTGGCAATTTTCGTGTTTTGCTACCTCACAAGCTGGAATTTCACTGTGTCTTTAGGGTTTGCATCAGTTCTTGTAAGGAACATGCCTACAACTGTGAACATTGGGTTTTCCTTTTATTGTGAAGCAAACAATAAGTAGGATAAAATAACTGAAAACTTCAGTGTGTAACTATTCACCCCCCTAAAGTCAATACTTTGTAGAGCCTCCTTTTGTGGTAATTACAACTGTAAGTCAATTTGGATAGGTCTCTATAAGCTTTCCATATCTTGCCACTGGGATTTTTGCCCATTTCTCAAGGCAAAACTGCTCCAGCCCCTACAAGTTAGATGTTTTCTCTGGTGAACAGCAACCTTCAAGTCTCGTCACAAAATCTCAATTGGATTAAGGTCTGGGCATGACTAGGTCACTCCAAAAACTCCAAAATATTTACACATTTCTCCTTAAACCACTCTAGTGTTGCTTTAAAAATATGCTTTGGCTTATTGTCTTTTTGGAAGGTGACCCACTCTCTCAGTCTCAAATCACTGGCAGACTGAAGCAGGTTTTGCACAAGAAAGTGCAAGCATTTCCCACCTTCCATCTTCACCTTGGCTTGGACCATTTTTCCTGTCCCTGCTGCTGAAAAACATCCCCCACAGCATAATGTTGCAACCACTATGTTTCAATGTGGGATTGTGTTCTTGGGGTGATGAGCTGTGCTGATTTGGCGCTAGACATAGTGCTTACCTTGGTGGCCAAAAGTTCAATTTTGATGTCATCTGACCACAGCACCTTCCTCCATACATTTGGGGAGTCTCCCACATATCTTTTGGCAAACTCAAAATGAGGCTACCTATATGGAGTGCATGGCTTATTGTGGTTGTATGGACAGATAATCCAGTCTCTGCTTGGGAACTCTGAAGCTCCTTCTGGGTTTCCTTTGGTCTCTGTGCTGCCTCTCTGTTTAATGTCATCCTTGCCTGGGCTGAGAGTTTTGGTGTATGGGCCTCTCTTGGCAGGTTTGTAGTGGCACCATGTTCTTTCTGTTTGATAATAATGGATTTTGGATAATGGATATTAAAAATATGACTTTGCAAGATTGGAAATAAAAGGTGCTGAGCCTTATTAAAATGTGCTACTTGATCCTGGACATGCAAGCAGAGATTACATTAAAGACCCTAAAGGGTGACACCAGACGGACAGTAATGTCACAGCCTATGACCACTAACCACCTGGACCCATGAGCATCGGTGGCACTTGAGAATGTTGCACAGAGTGGTGGGTGTTCTGTTGAAACAGGTGACACATTATGACCCTAGATCGATGCAGAAGGCAATGTTTCTCACAAGGGAAAGTGTTGTGAGTTCATTTTCCCCTTCGTCACTGAGGTCTGGTGAACTCCCTATTCTGGTAAAGGAAGGTAATGAGCCTGATTATCAGGCACCTGAGCCTAATGATGATGACTGGCTGAGTGGAGTCACGGACTGGATATAGGGCTGCCGACGCCCTTCTGCCCTGCGGGTGATTTCTCTGTGGACTTCTAGGAGACCAGTCTGATTCCTGCTCCTCTAAAGCTAAGTTTTCTGCTTTGCCTGTTGGCATTTGTGTTTTGTTTTTGTTTGCCTTTCTTTTCTGGATTCTGCCATTCCCTTCTGGGGTGAGCTGAATCTCCTTTTGCCGGTTGCTCTGTCTTCAGAATATTCCTGAGTACTGACATAGCCTTTTTGAAGCCTAGCGTCTTCAGGGCCTTTTTCACTGTCAGTTTGTTGGCTCTTATTTTCATAGGGTTTTTCATGGATTGCAGACAGCAGCCTTCCTGTCCTTTCCTATCTAGTTAGCTTGGGCCCCGTCTTTGCTCAGTCTATCTTTCTGTCTGTGTTAGTGTTCTTTCTTCTTGCTTCACCGTCATTATATGTTGGGGGCTGCCTTTTGCTTTGGGGTCTGCTCTGGGGCAGTTTAGATTTCCCTTTCTGTCTTTAGGTTATATAGTCCTCCGGCTGTGATCGAGTGGTCTAGGGCATCGTAGGAACCCCCCACGGCTACTGCTAGTTGTGTTGATAGGTTCAGGGGTCTGCAATCCGATAGCTGCCAACTTCTCTGGTTTTCTGGACTTAGCTAGCATTTCTGTTTTTGCCTCCTACGGTGACTCATTCATAACAGGAAAGAGTGCTGTTTAGAGTCAAAAGGCGGTCTGGAAACTTATATGCTCATGGGAGGCGGTATTGTATGTGATAGAAAGAAGAGTAGGACCCAATGTCCCTTTGTATGAGAAGAAATCAGTTGGGACTGGGGTCCGACTAGAAATCTCCATTGCAACATGTTGCGATGGTGCCAGTTTAAAGAACCAGCGATCATAAAAGCGACATCTAAACCTAAGGAGAGGGTAGCAGACCATATATGTTGATGAATGGGCTGTACCCCGTCTTTTGCAAACAGAGGTCCCCCCTCTTGCAATATTGCCCTCCAAAGAGACTGGTTCACAATCTGTGGCTCCCCCACAAACTATATACAGGAAGAGATGACTGCCCGAGTCCAACCTGTGTCTGTCCCAGTGATAATGCACTTGGGGAGTCAACAGTCTTGGTCCTGCGAAGGACCACTTGGGGCACCATGGGAAGTACCCCATCGACGCTATGCACAGGACGAATTAATTTGGGAAGGTGTGTCGTGATGCCAAACTCTAGTAGGGTGGCATGTGAGATATTGGTAAATAGACTTGCAGTATCTCACTCAGGCCACAAGAGGTCACTGTTGTCTCTTTGATAGACTTTGATGCAGACCTCGTGTTTTTCAGTAGGAAGAGAGAACTGACTGGAGGAAGACAATCATCTGCCATCCTGGTAGCTCAAAATGGGCTGTGTTCCAGATAATAACCAGAGTACTGGAGAAATGTATACCTGTTCTTGTGACTCATGTTAGAGAGGAAGAATTACTTTGGAAGGATGACTATGGTTGGATGCAAATTTGGATTCCCCCAAAGCCATTTGCTGGGATGTGGAGGTCCTCTCTAGCCGATCAGGCAACAACTATGCTCCAGGTGACAAACGGACGATCAGATGCCCTCTTCTGCAACTAGATTTTGATCAGTAAGTCCTGTGATGGGAGCATGCACACAGTGTTAGAGAGGGTTTGGCATCAAACATACATTCTCAGCTAGGGACATTGTTTACTATTAGAAATGATTGAACCAGAGCTAAATATTCACTTAATTAGAGGGAATTTGTATGCAGATAGCCTAACAGAATTGTAATATTAGAGAATTACAAAATTGCGGTCTGTGAACCGCTACATCGCACCACTGCAGGGATGATTCTTACACCCATCTAATTACTCCTTTGTCCTTGGCTAACTCCCGATTACTGCATTAGGTGGAACCACAAGTAGGCAAATTATAGTGTATCCAATAAAACATCCTGGGTTTATCGGTTGTGCAGTGCAGGGGTCCTAGCCGACCTGGGCTAGGTGTGTGTGAAATTTAACTGTGTTTCTTTCTTGCATTGTCAGGGTATCTCAGGTTCCGTTATTAGTAAAAAGTAGCTCCTTGACAAATTGGTTGTGTTTTTTGTCCTTGGCCCATGTATTCTAGGAGAGATGACCCCAGTACACAGTCTACAAATGGGTCATGTGAACGTTATATTGGTCCGGATGTCACTGGGAAATTCTAAGATATTGAATGTCCTGTCCTATCTGCCAGTTAATTGCTTCTCACTTCTGAAATCACCTCGTGCCGCTACCCACCAAACCATGGCAAGACAAGGACCCCATTGAAATTCCATGCTTGCTGATTTAGACAGAAGACATTGAAGATGTCAAAGTAGCTGAAACACAGTCGGAGGCCAAAAACAGCAATGTTGGGAATTTCTGAATCAATATAAGTAAATGGAAAAGTCTTTTTCAGCTCACCTGTCCACTCTGTGCATGGTTGCCATCCCAGGAAAATCTAATCAGTAGTAAAAAAAAATCCAGCACCAAAAGGTTGCACTCCAAAGAACTTTATTCCAGAATCTTCGTATAAAAGCATGGACAACCGACAGTAGAAAAAATGGCAAAAGATAGCAGGGGTCCCAGACACCGGAATACGCTTTTCAGGGATAAATGACTAAGGGGTATATTTAGCCCTGAAATGCGTAAAACGGTGTCTGGGACCCCTGCTATCTTTTGCCATTTTTTTTCTTTTCTACTGTCGGTTGGCCATGCTTTTATAAGAAGATTCCGGAATAAAGTTCGTTGGAATTCAACCTTTTGGTGCCGAATTGTCTTTTACTACTGAATGTCGGGAATTGCTGCAGAACTGAGACCTGCTCTTAGATTTGCCAGATTGTACAGATGTAATAGAACACAAGGTACTGACGGAACCCCTTGTAAGGGTGAATTCAAAGCTATGCCGAATTCCAGGGGCCCATCAAGAACTGATCTCCAAGGATGTGGACAGTATGTTGACTCTCAGAGCCATTGCGGAATTTAAGAATGAGTGTTCTAACCCGATTGTTCTTGTTCCAAAACCCGATGGAGAATGGAGACTTGGTTTTGATTATTGAATGAAGTCTCCAAGTTCAGCGCATATCCAATACCGTGTGTTAATGCACTGAGTGAGAGACTTTGGCCTGTATGATACATAACCACCTTGGATCTAACAAAGGGGTATTGGCCAATTCCCATGTCACAAGAAGTCAAGGAGAAGACTGCTTTCTCTACGCCCAACAGTTACTTCTAATATGTTCAGATGCCGTTCTGACTGTAGGGAGGTACGATCACCTTCCAGAGGGCCGTAAATCGGATATACACATGCCACAAGAATTACGCTAACATGGACAATATCGTGATCTTCAGCCTGGATTGGGGAAGTCATCTGGGAAAGGTCCATGCAGTGCTTAATGCACTCAAGAAGGCAGGGTTCTCTTTACATCCAAAAAAATGTGCCATGGGGAAAGAAGAGGCCAATACCTTGGATATGTAGTAGGTAGAAGAAAAATCAAACCCCAGATCAATAAAGTGGATGCAATCCAGAACTTGCAGAAACCACTCTCAAAGAAGCAAGTTAGGGCCTTTCTGGGAATCGTGGGATACTATACGAGGTTCATTTCAAACTTTGCCATTATGGCTGCACCCCTGAACGACATCCTTAAGGGGACAAAATCAATTGTGGCCAAATGGATGTTGGAGGTGGAGGCAGCCTTTCAAGAACTAAATGTAGCTCAGTGTAAGCAACCGGTCCTTGTTGCCCTCAACTTTAAGAAGGAATTTTTACGCCAAACAGATTACTCAGAAGTCGGATTAGGAGAGGTTGGTTCTCAGGAGATACTAGGAGAGGAGCATATTGATTTCTACTCAAATAGGAAACTATCGGCATGTGAGAAATTATTCCATGGTAGGAAAGGAATGTTTGGCCATAAAGTGGGCGGTGGACACATTGTGATACTCTTTGTTAGGTCAAAAATTTAAATTAATGTCAGACCATCCCTCCATCAATTAGATAAGGAAGAAAAAGAGGGTAAAATATTTGTGTCACCCACTGGTTTCTAGCCCTGCAGGATTTCGGCATCCATGTAAAACATAGAATCGGGAGTTACATGGTAATTTCAGTGCCCTTCTGAGAATTCAATGTCTAATGGTAGAAGGTACTGTGAGGTAGCGCTGTCATTTACTTAGGGGATTCTCGCTTGCAGCGAACAAAAACCAGTTCCGGCACAGGATTTTCCAACAAATCATACAGTCCTTGCGGTTTATTCACGCCTCATAAACCACAGCAGCAACAGAAAGTTCACTTAACAGCATTACCAGCGTAGCGTCCATTTTAATGCTTCACTCTGGTTATCAATGTCCAGTACGCAGGCTCTCTTAGCCTCACAATTATCTCACCCAAGTCAGGGCTCCTCATCCGGCTTCAGCATTCTGCACACGTTCGTTCCCTCCAGGGAACTCTCAGGCGCACATCGCCATTGCTCACAGCCACTTCCCCCGTGCTGTCAGGCAGGAAGTTCCATGTCTGCAGGACCTTCCACACTGGACCAACCAGGTCCCAGTATTCCCCACCTGTGACCTACCCTGGCCACACTATATGGTCTATAGCCATGCCCACAGGTCACGTGACTATGACCTCATCACAGGTCCTTCACACACTCACATAGCTTTTAATACAGGCGTTTTCAGACCCACCCCTGGGTGGGTTTATAGGTAACTGGCCCGCCCAACTCCCAAGTTACCTAGAGACTTCTCCCTTATACCTTGAAATAACACCTCAGCAATACCATTGCTGATCAATATGCATAACTAAGTCTCCATCTCAAAGCCACCCCCTTTGAGATACACACCATCCTCCAGGATTCTGCCACTCATCCTCTCCCTTGGAACCTCCACACAGGGCCCCCTAGCGGACATATTGGTTACTACACCACAGTACCAATCCCACGGTTTTAGGCAGAGGAGGGAGTTATGTAATGTGGTTGCCGGACATCTAGTGGTTGGGAGATAAACTTAAATTGATGCTTTAGTATATATAGGACTAAAATGAATTAATCGGCCACGACAGATTTATTGTGAGCCACTGATGAGTTGGGAGAGACTGCTGCTCACCATATCTCCAACCCTAGGTGTGCTTCACTTTGTAAATTGAGAGTTGCTTGTCTCACAAATGCCTGTGTGTATCAAGGTGTGCAGATCTCCCGGATTGAATACTATGCTAAAGGACTAAGCCACTCGACTCTAAGCCAGGCGGGCTAACCAGCACTATTATGCTTTATGCTTTATGTCATACTTTGAACCGGACAATGGCTGTATTTGAGTTTCCTATGATGTGGCTGGTGGGCACACAAGAATTGGCCAATTTGTGCTCTAAGTACCTTCATTTTATTTGTATCTATATATATAATCGTCTTATTCTGTCTGTCTGTCTGTAACCGGCATCGTCGGTTCCCAGTAATGCTTTGCACCAAAGACCGCTGATGACGTTGCACTCTCGCGAGAGAGACATCAGCAGCGGTCTTTGGCGCAAAGCATTACTGGGAATGGACGATGCTGGGAGCGTGGAGGGGATGACGTCATGCTCTCGCGAGAGTGACGTCATCTCCGGTCCTTCGCGCTAAGCATTACTGGGACCGGAAGATGCCGGACGTGTGGTGAGAGGAGGGAAAGAGTCCTGGGGCTGTCGGAAGGTGAGTATATCAATTTTTTTATTTTACTCTCCCGCTGGCCATATTCTAGAGTACCCGATGCTTTAGAATCGGGCCAACATCTAGTATTCTATAAGCAGCAAAGCAGTTTAAATTTCACAAATTCAGTGTTTACATTTAGTGCTGCTGTATTCTGTTGTTTGAAACATTGATAAAAATGAGTGGGGCCTAAACCCATCACCACTGACTTGGAAGGAAGCACCATTCACACAGCTACCATGCAGTTCTTGCAATGGGGCTCAGATATTCTTGCAGCACTGATTTCCAGTTTTTAAACTTTTCCTAAAGAGAATGAATATTCACTTCTGTCCATACCCATGGGCATGGGGAGCTTTGAATATTAATTTTTCTTTAGCAGCAGGCACAGGCTTTAGCCACAGCAGCCGACTCCTGCCTCCTGTCACCCATTGCTCCACTGCTGCTGCCCCCAGCGCGTGCCACATTCAACTGTATCAAATGATGCTCCCTCCACCATCATTCCCCTCTGACACAGTCGGTGCGTCACTTCATTGTGCTCGATGCTGTGTGTGCCGGGCAGATGATGGTGCAGCTGCTGAGACCGGATCAGCAGGGTAGCGAGGAGAAGAGGTGAGTATTGTAATTTTTGTTTTTTTATATATATATAATTGAGTAGTGATGGTCATAATACTGTAGGACTGTGCGGCTATACTGTATGGAGCCACATTATATTCTATGGAGATGGGCTTCATTATACTCTATGAGGGTCTACATTATATTATATGGGAGGGGTCTGCATGATACTGTATGAGGGGGGCTGCAATATAACCTATGAAAGGCTACATTATATTTTATAGGGGGTGCATTATACCCTATGAGGGGGCTAGCTACATTATAGTCTATGGGGTGCTGTATTATACCATATAAGGGGAGTGCATTATACTCTATAAGGGAGGGAGCTACATTATATTCTCTGGGGGGCTGCATTATACCCTATGAGGGGGCTGTATTATACTCTATGAGGGGGCACATTATATTCTATGTGAGGGGCTACATTGTACCATATGAAGGACTACGTTTTATTCTATGGGTGTCTGCATTATACCCTATGGGAGGCTGCATTATACTCTCAGGGAGCTACATTATATTCTATGGGGGGCTGCATTATACTTTGAGGGGGCACATTATATTCTATGGAGAGCTGCATTATACCCTGTGAGGGGGCTATATTATACTACGAGAGAGCTACATTATACCCTATGGGGGTTGCATTTTACACTATTAGAGGGCTGCATTATACTATGAGGGGGCATATTATATTCTATGGGGGCTGCATTATACCCTATGAGGGGGCTTCATTACATTCTATGGGGCTGCATTATACTCTGAGGGTGCTACATTATATTCCATGTGGGGCTACATTATACCCTATGAGGGGGCTGTATTGTACTCTGAAGGAGCTACATTATACCCTATGGGAACTGCATTATATTTTATTGAGGGCTGCATTATTCCATATGAGAGGGCAGCATTATATTCTATGAGGGGTCTGTATTATACCCTATGAGGGGCTTACATTATATTCTATGGGGAGGCTGCATTAAACCTTATGAGGGGCTACATTATATTATATGGGGGCTACATTATACCCTATGCGGGGGCTACATTATATTCTTTGGGGGATTGCATTATACCCTATGAGGGGGCTGCATTATACTCTGTGAGGAGTCACATTATGTTCTATATGGGGGGCTACATTATACCATATGAAAGACTACATTATATTCTATGGGTGGTTGCATGATACCCTATGGGGGGCTGCATTATCCTTTCAGGGGGCACATTATATTCTATGGAGGGCTGCATTATACCCTATGTAGGGACTATATTATGCTATGAGGGGGCTACATTATACCCTATAGGGGGCTGCATTATACACTTTTAGGGGGCTACATTATATTCTATGGGGGACTGCATTATACCCTATGGGGGGCTGGATTATACTTTATGAGGGGGGCTACATTATACCCTATGGGGGCTGCATTACACCCTATGAGGGGGCTACATTATAATCTATGGAGGGCTGCATTATACCCTCTGAGAGGCCTGCATTATAATCTATGAGGTGGCACATTATATTCTCTGTGAGGGCCTGCATTATACCATATGAAGGAGCTACATTATACTCTATGGTTGGCTGCATTATACCCTATGAGGGACCTGCATTATACTCTGAGGGTCCACATTATATTCTATGGGAGGCTGCATGATATTATATGAGGGGTGCTGCATTGTATCCTATGAGGTGACTGCATTCTGCTCTATGGGGGGCTGCCTTATATTCTTTTGGGAGCTGTTTTATACTTTGATAGGTGAGCTACATTATATTTTATGAGCAGGGCTACATTATACCATATGAGGGGGCTGCATTATACTCTATGAGGGGGCTACATTATATTCTATGAGGGTGCTGCATTGTACCCAATAAGGGGGCTGCATTATACTCTATGAGGGGGCTGCACTATATTCTATGGGGGGCTGCATTATACTATTTGAGGGGGCTACATTATATTCTATGAGGGTGCTGCATTGTACCCTATGAGGGGGCTGCATTATACTCTATGAAGGGGCTGCACTATATTCTATGGGGGGCTGCATTATACTCTATGAGGGGGCTACATTATATTCTATGAGGGTGCTGCATTGTACCCTATGAGGGGGCTGCATTATACTCTATGAGGGGGCTGCACTATATTCTATGGGGGCTGCATTATACTATTTGAGGGGGCTACATTATATTCTATGAGGGTGCTGCATTGTACCCTGTGAGGGGGCTGCACTATATTCTATGGGGGGCTGCATTATACTATTTGAGGGGGTTACATTATATTCTATGAGGGGCTGCATTATACAATATGAGGGACCTGCATTATACTCTGAGGGTCCACATTATATTCTATGGGAGGCTGCATGATATTATATGAGGGGTGCTGCATTATATCCTATGAGGTGACTGCATTCTACTCTATGGGGGGCTGCCTTATATTCTTTTGGGAGCTGCTTTATACTTTGATAGGTGAGCTACATTATATTTTATGAGTAGGGCTACATTATACCCTATGAGGGGGCTGCATTATACTCTATGAAGGGGCTACATTATATTCCATGGGAGCCTGCATGAAACCCTATAAGGGGGCTGCATTATACCCTATGATGGGGCTACATTTTATTCTATGAGGGGGCTACTGTATATTCTATGAGGGGGGCTACATTAAATTCTATGAGGGGGCTACATTATATTCTATGAGGGGGGCTACCGCAACATCTGCTATATCATTAAGAAATATACTACCTTATTTTATACTCTGATATTAGTGTGTTTTACCACACAATTAGTGGTCTTGTATTTATTTCTATGTAGGTACATAGTGGGCCCCAGGAATGATTTTCTCTGCTGGGTCCAAGGTGCTCTAGTTCAATGCTGCATAGGAGATGATAACATAAAACCGAGTGCTAATTCTTGTTTCTGAGAGGTCTTCTACTCTAAATAGATATTTGACCTTTGCAGTTTTTAAGTCCTAGTAGTCAAAAACAACATTGAAAGAGATTTGAAGAAAATAAATCTAAAATGTCAAGTGCATTAACTGTGTTTAAAGGCAGAAAAACTCTGCAAAAAAGCTGATTGCCCTGTTTGGTCAAGACACTGAAATAATCAAGGTCATGGTTGCTGTAATGGTTAAAATGGTTGTCCAGGTTTACTTTACTTGTGGAACCTCACATTGTGAGAAGCTCATACTGTTAGTTATTCTGCATTGTCGACAGCGAGACTGAGCAGTAGAGATGGGTGAACCCAAACAATAAAGTTCAGTGTCCATACCGAACACCTACTCTTCGGGCACGGACACTGAACACGGACTTCACCAGGAAGTCCCTGTTACTGTGCAGGTTCGGCTCCCCGAACAACGGATGTCGTGCTGTGAATTCTGATGGTTTGCCCAGCTCTTCTCACTTGCCCTGTAGCGGTGGCAAGTGGGGTTTATATTTGTAGGGTTGATGTCACCTTTCTATACCTTTCCTTCGCAGCAGCTCATTCATCAGTGGTTCTCAGCCTGCACTTCGCATCTTGGTACCGTCCAGGTTGAAAACTATTAAATGCCAGACATGGATTACAGTGTGGGACAGAACAGGTGAGGGATATTGTTTTTTATTTTTGTTTTATTACAGGAGTTGAGGGATTCAAAGGAATGGGCGTTAGGTGAGTTTAACTGTGTTTGTTATTTTTAAATAAAAAAAGGAAAAGTGTGTGTTGTTTTTATTTCAAATAAAAGACTTTGTTCTTGCTGTGAGTTTATTTACAATATAACCATAGGATTAGTAATGGATAGGTGACTTATAGATTACTCTCTATTACTAATCCATGGACTTGATGTTATCAGACAATACAAAGGTGACATCAACCCAACAAATATTACAGCACTTACTGCTGCTACAGGGCAGGTGGGAAGAGTAGGGAAAAGTGCCAGAATTGGCGCATCTAATAGATGTGCCTTTTCTGGGTGCCTGTTAGCTGCTATTTTTAGGCTGGGGAGCCAATATCCATGGCCCCTTGCCAGCCTGAGAATACCTGCCCCTAGCTGTCAGCTTTAGCAAGGCTTGTTGTCAAAAATGATAGGGAACAATGCCATTTTTTTAATTACTTATTTAAATAATTAAAAAAAACAGTGTGAGAATCCCTCTATTCTTGATAAACAACCTTGCTAAAGCTGACAGCTGAGGGTATTTATTTAGAGGGCAGGCATCGGCTGATTAATACTCCCATCAGCGGCCGCTGTTGTGAATTCTCTTTCTGGCCTCCCTCTGGTTATTACTGAAGGTAGTGGAGCTGGTCAGATTGACAGAGGGGTTGCGAGTTCTCTTTCTGGGCTCCCTTTGGTGGTTACTGGAGGTAGTAGAGCTCATCTGATTGACAGAGGCTTGCCACCTGATAATGAGGATGACGATTGGAGATCTGGGGTTTCAGATTGGGATTTAAGACAGCTGACTCCCGCTATCCCTGCTGGTGATTTTCTTCCTGTGCCTTCTGAGGTCTGATATCTCCTGCTCTGTCCCTGCATGGTTCAGCTAAGTGGTTAATTTGCTATTCTTTTTGCATTTGATCTGGTTCTGTCTATCTCTGCTTTGTGCGGGTCAGCCAGCTCCGGCTGGGGCTGTGCTGAATCACCGCCCATATGTTACTGCTTGTGACAGTTTGTTTTGTCCCCTGTTATATTGGTCTCTTTTTGCTTTGCTTTCAGAATATACCAAAGTGCTGATATAGTGGGGGCAAAGTCATGTGACTTCAGTGTTTCTTGTGCATCCGACGTGTTGGACTTTTTGCAGGGTTTTTTGCGTCATTGCAGACAATGTCTTTCCTTTCCTGTCCTGTCTAGTCAGTGTGGGCCCCATCATTTGCTCAGTCTATTTTCCTGCCTGCGTTTGTGTTTTCATCTTGTCTCACCGACAATATATGTTTGGGGGCTATCTATTCCTTTGGGGTCTTCTCCGGGGCAGTTTAGATTTCCCCTTTCATGCTTTAGGCTTAGTTAGCTTGCCGGCTGTGCCGAGGCGTCTAGGATCATCGTAGGTACGCTCCACGGCTACTGCTAGTTGCGTGGATAGGATCAGGGGTCTGCAATCCACTTAGTTACCAACCTCTCTGGTTTTCTGTGGCTTATCCTGGGTCTGCTATCCTCCTCGGTGACTCATTCATAACAAGCCGCCTGCTCTCACCATTATTAGTGGCAGCAGGCATCGGATGATAGGAGCAATAGTCCCATCAGCTGACTGCAGTGGCTGTAGGTAAACTTTTTCCCTCCGAAAACAGCTGTGGGCTCAAGCTGTCATTTGACAACATGGGAACAGCAGCTGTATGACTCGCAATAATGTTTTTACCCCTGATCAGAAGCAGTGTTTGCATTCAGGCCCCCCATTCAAGAGAATGGGTTTTGGGTTCAGATCCGGGTATTGTTCTGGTACACAAACCTGAACTTTTTTTTAACTGTTCAATCAAACCCGTCAGACCCAAACTTCCAGGGATCCGCCCATATCTACCGAGCAGTCATGTGGCAGCAATTATGCAATACTTCTGGACACATGTTGGCTAAACGTGCGCAGTCTCACTCAAAACAAGACAATTGAGTGAGCCCATGCATTTCTAGTCGGAATGTGGCCGTGACTATGTATATCTCATACTTGCGGCCACATGACCACTAGGACTCACCGCAGGCATCAGAGAATAACAAACAGTGTGCGCTGTGCATGATGTGATTATTTGTAAGTCTGCAGTCACATCAAGTGACTGCACACTTTTGTGATAATGAATAAAAATCCAGAAAAGAGGGGTTAAATCAAAAAAATTTACCACTAAAAGGGTATACTCCAAATAGGACTATATACACAAAAGAAAAAGGAGTACAAATTACCCATAAAATATAACAAATGTATTATTTTATCACAATAGACATATCATCCAAAATTGAAAAATGTTTAAAATTGTTACATCAAAGTGAAGGACACATGACAGTAGGTCTGACACATTTACATAATTATATGGGACTGGGATTCAAAGATCATAAAAAATATCGTAATGATATAATATACCATATCTATATCCATTATAACACTATCATAATGCCAGAAAGTCAACAAAAAGATGGCTATGGGTATAGCAGGCTCTAATAAGACTATCTCACCATAAATATGGCCCCATAAATATCCTAAAAATTCCAAAAAAACAAATCCAGCATTAAATGAAATCTCACCCAAATCGGTCCCAGTAAGCAGTCAGATCGTGCAGCTCCAATGCGCGTTTTGCGTGGGCTTCCTCAGGGGGCTGTGCACAGGTTTGTGAAATCATCCCTATATATATATACCCCACACAGCTGTCCCTAATACGGACATAATAAGTGGTGCATGTAAATGAAACGTGCAGGGCCGGATGTGACGTCACCCCCTGGCCTCCCATGCGACGGGAATACAGGAGCCGCCACCATAGCAACCCCAATACACATCCACCGCACTACGGATGCCGGAAGCGACGCTCCAGCCCATACACGTCATGGACATGCACACATGTCCGAGGAACATCCGGCATCATCTCAGTGTATATTACATCTGGCATGGAAACCAGAAGTGACTCTGTACCACAGTCGCCCCCGGCACACATCGAGAGGTCGTCACCATGGTGACCTCAGCTGCAGCACGTCACCGCAAACAAACGTGGACCCAGTGAAAAACATAATTGCAATCCAAAGGAACTCAAAATATTTGGGATAGATAGGATTCGATTAGGAGTTAGAGGGGGTGATTACAAAGGTATTTTGGCCCAGAGAGAATGTAAATGGATTGGAACAATGGTCCCTAATGGTTTAAATGAGCAACTTAGTTTTGTTTCATACCTATAGCCTTGACTTGGTTTTTTGTTTGTGTGTCCCTCTTTTTTAATTTTTAATTTTTTCTTTTTATAGTTTTTAAAGTATATGTTTCATGTTTGCTCTGCCTGTCTCTGATTGGACCTTCCGACTCCCTCTGATTTGATATATTTGGAAATTGCGGCTTTCTACAAGAAATATCTGCCAAGGGTTGAAATTTGACTATCATTGTATCTATGGATCAAGAATAATGAAATATAATATAATATATAATTTTGTTTAATATTAATTTTTTGACTTTTGTCTACCTTGGTATATTTTGTATTTTTTGTTTGCACTGTTGTCTTATATTTTACACATTATACTGTTTATGGTTATCTAATGATATGCATAATACATATAATTTTGCACTTGTCACTTTATGTGAGTTATAATACTCCAATTATGGAGTTCTTGTATGGTATTTTGCACGTGGTCACTTTCTTATATATAGATAAGCTAATGGTCCAGTGATGCGAATCTTTTTTCACCAGGCTTATTTATATGTTATTGCGCATATCTAAGACATGGATCACCGGTGCATTGTGTCCACGTTTGCTTGCGGTGACGTGCTGAGGCTGACCTCACCATGGTGACAACCTCTTGACGTGTCCTGGCAGCGACTGTGGTACAGCGTCACTTCCGGTTTCCAGGCCGGATGTAATATACACTGAGATGTACGCATGTCCATGACGCGTATGGGCTGGAGCATTGCTTCCTGTTAGGCATCGGATTCCTGTACCTACACAGCAGGAGTCCAGAGCATCACATACTGCTTTGCAGCAAGTCATTCCTGAAGCTAAGTCCCGCTGCCGCTCCACTGAGCATGCTCATGAGACGATCTCCCATTGGAGCTCAGGAGTCACGAGCTCAGGTCCTTCCCCTGATCTGATTGGTCCATCTCAGAGATCTGGAAGGTCCCGGCAGCGCACGGCTATAAAAGGACCACATGGCCGTTCAGCCATGCGCTAGTATAGACATTGCTTGCTAGATGTGTGAATGGTGACGGATGTATGATTCTGGTGACTGACTCATTTGAATCCCCTTCCCTCTGATATTACGCATGTGGATAGGGAATTAGTTCAGCAATCAGCGCCAGTCAGTGGCAATCCTTAGGCCACTGTGCACACCACGCCTCTACACTAGCGTCCGATTGTGCTACTCCTTACGGCACTATTGTCTCGTGGCAGTGTTCTACGCCGCACTGCAGTTGCAGCTCTCTTTGGCGCCCGCAGTAGCGACGCCGCACACACGGTAGGTCTAGACGGACGCAGTTCCTTCTGCCTTTGGTCCTGCACCTGTGACCTGATACCGTGTGTGCATATATCTGAGACTTGTGCCACTAACAGGCTCAACCTTTTTGTGTTTACCCCTACTGGCATCTCTGTGATTAAACAGCGATTGCTCTGCGCACCTGGGTGACGTTTAACCCCATGCACATTAAACCGCCATATAGCACGTCTGCCATTACTCAGCAGCAGTTATAACACCTTCTGCACGGTGGACCCCGAGCGGCGAACGCACTTTATTATTTATTTTATTTAGTGCGCTTCTCCATTCCTAACACTTCCGGTGTCCGTAGTGCACTGGATGTGTATTGGAGTTGCCATGGTGGCGGCTCCTATATTCGCCCGTCGCATGGGAGGCCAAGGGGTGACGTCACATCCGGCCCTGCACGTTTCATTTACATGCGTCACTTATTATGTCCGTGTTAGGGACAGCTGTGTGGGGTAGATATATATAGGGATGATTTCACAATCCTGTGCACAGCCCCCTGAGGAAGCCCACGCGAAATGCGCGTTGTGGCTGCACGATCTGACCGCTTACTGGGACCGATTTGGGTGAGATTTTATTAAATGCTGGATTTGTTTTTTTTGGAATTTTTAGGTTATTTATGGGGCCATATTTATGGTGAGATAGTCTTATTAGAGCCTGCTATACCCATTGCCATCTTTTTGTTGACTTTCTGGCATTATGATAGTGTTATAATGGATATAGATATGGTATATTATATCATTATGATATTTTTTTATGATCTTTGAATCCCAGTCCCATATAATTATGTAAATGTGTCAGACCTACTGTTGTGAGTTCATTCTCACCAGTTTTGAGTTCCCCTTCTGGACTCCCTCTGGTGGTGAAGGGAGGTGGTGCGGCTGGTTTGATTGGTGGAGATCTGCCACCTGAGAATGAGGATGATGATTGGATCTCAGGATTCTCAGATAGGATTTAAGACAGCCGACGCCCTATTCAGTTGCTGGTGATTCCTTCTGGCTTGTCAGCTCTTGGTTTTCAGCTCTGTTCCAGTCATCTAAAGCTAAGTTTTTCTGCTAATGTTCACACTTGATTTTGTTGGTCTATTCAGTTTTTTGTGTGGTCTGCCAGCCCCGGCTGGGGTCTGAGCTGAATTTCCACTCTTATTTATCAGTATTTTGCCAATTGGCTTTTTGTCCCTTACTAGTTCGGTCTCTTTTTGCTCTGTCTCAGAATATTTCAGAGTGCTGATATAGTGGGAGAAGTCTAGCGACTTCAGGGTTAATTTTGCTATCAGAAGTGTTGGACATTATTTTTGTAGGGTTTTTTGCAGGTTGCAGATAGTGTCTTCCCTTTCCTTTCCTGTCTAGTTAGTTTGGGCCCCGTCATTTGCTCAGCCTATTTTCCTGCCTGTGTTTGTACCTTCATCTTGTTTCACCGTCAATACATGTGTGGGGGCTATCTATTCCTTTGGGGTCTGCTCTGGGGCAGTTACTTTTCCCTTTTCTTGCTTTAGGCTTATGTAGTCCTCCAGCCGTGACGAGGCATCTAGGTTCATCGTAGGCACACTCCACGGCTACTGCTAGTTGTGTGTTAAGATCAGGGATCTGCAATCTGCATAGTTACCAACCACTCTGGTTTTCTGTGGCTTAGCTTGTTTGCTTTTTTCTCCATGGTGACCCATTCATAACAGAATCACCAGCCATACCGCAGATTCTAGGGTACTCAAAAGCAGGAAAGAATTGTAAAAAAAAAAAAGTGTCAGAATTTTTTTTTTTTTATATGTATATTTTTTCCTCTTTTTCTCTGGGGCCATAGGAGGATTTTTTTTTTAAATGGAGATTAAGCAATTGTCTGATGGTGTGGAGCAGCTCACTGCTGAAGTGCGGGGAATTTCCGCCTATCTCGCTCATTCACATGCTGCTGAACCAAGGATCCCTACTCCTGATGTGTTTTTTGGGGATAGGTCTAAATTTTTGAATTTTAAGAATAATTGTAAATTATTTCTTGCCTTGAAGCCTAATTCATTGGGGAGCTCTGCGCAGCAGGTTAAAATTGTCATCTCTTTGCTGCGCGGCGATCCCCAGGATTGGGCGTTTTCTTTGACACCTGAAGATCATATTCTGACTAATGTGGATGCATTTTTTCAAGCCTTGGGGCTGTTGTATGATGAACCTAATGTTATTGATCAAGCTGAGAAAGCCCTATTGGCATTGAACCAGGGTCAGGATTCTGCAGAGTTATACTGTCAAAAATTCTGAAAGTGGGCGGTCCTTACTACCTGGAATGATGGTGCCTTGGCAGCTCTCTTTCGGAAGGGTTTGTCAGAAACCGTAAAAGATACTATGGTGGGATTTCCTGTTCCCTCTGGTAGTGATGATTCTATGTCATTAGCTATTCAAATTGATCGGCGTTTACGTGAACGCAAAACTACACGAGAGGAGTTGCCACCTTTTGGACAAATGTCTGAACATAAGCAATGTAATAAAGTTTTGTCTAGGGCACAACGTCAGGAGTATAGAAGGCGTAATAAACTGTGTTTTTTCTGTGGAGACGTTTCTCATATTATTTCTGTCTGCCCAAAACGAGAGAAACGTTTTGCACACACATTTGCTGTGGGCAGTATACAACCTAAGTTTCTTTTGGCAATTACACTGATCTGCTCCTTATCCACATTTTCCACGAAGGCTTTTGTGGATTCAGGAGCAGCGTTGAATCTGATGGATTTGGAGTTTGCTAAACGTGGTTTTTCCATGACACCTCTGCGGACGCCTATTCCTTTGAGGGGTATTGATGCTACTCCTTTGGTGGATAATAAACCTCAGTTTTGGACCCAGGTGACGATGCGGGTTGCCCCAGACGACCAAGAAAATTGGAAATTTTTGGTGCTGCATAATTTGCATGATACTATTCTTCTGGGTTTTCCTTGGTTGCAAACTCATAATCCAGTTTTGGATTGGAAATCTGGGTCTGTGGTGAGTTGGGGTTGTCAGTGTGTTCTTAGGGACGCTCCTGTTTTCTCCACCTCTCCTCAGTCTCATGATATTCCTGATTATCTAGCCGATTTTTCTGATGTACTTAGTGAGAGCAAGTCTGCGTCTTTGCCTCCTCATAGGAGTTATGACTGTGCAATTGAGTTGATGTCTGGGTGTAAATTTCCCAAGGGTCGGCTTTTCAACTCATCAGTACCCGAACATGATGCTATGTGATCCTATAGGAGTCATTGGAGAAGGGTCATATTAGACCATCCTTGTCACCTTTAGGTGCTTGTTTTTTTTGTGGCCAAGAAAGATGGTTCATTAAGACCGTGTATTGATTATCGTTCCCTTAACAAGATGACGGTTAAATATCAGTACCCGTTACCTCTGATGTCTGATTTATTCTCCAGAGTTAAGAGTGCCTGCTGGTTTACTAAGCTTGACCTCAGGGGGGCGTATAATCTTATTCGCATCAAGCACAGGGATGAATGGAAGATGGCGATTAATACTCCAGAGGGACATTTTGAGTACCTGGTGATGCCTTTTGGGCTCACTAATGCCCCTTCTGTCTCCCAGTCCTTTATGAATGATATTTTCCGTGACTTTGTGGATAAGTTTTTGATCATCTATCTGGATGATATTTTGATCTTTTCTAGTGATTGGGATTCTCATGTGGAACACGTCCGGACTGTGTTCCGGATTTTGAGAGATAAGGGATCGAAATGCCTCTATTGTGTACAAAGGATTTCATTTTTGGGATTTATCTTATCTCCATTGACTATTGAAATGGACCCGGCCAAGGTACAGGCCATTTATGATTGGGTTCAGCTTCAGCCTACTTCTTTGAAGGCCCTCCAGAAGTTTTTGGGTTTTGCTAATTTCTATCGTAAATTTATAGGTAATTTTTCTGGTGTTGTCAAACCACTGACTGATCTGACCAAGAGGGGCGCTGATGTGCTGAATTGGTCTCCTGAGGCTATGTCAGCATTTCAGGAGCTTAAGCGGAGTGTTGTGAGTTCATTTTTCCCTTCTCCGTTGAGGTCTGTTGAACTCCCTCCTCTGGTGAATGAAGGTAGTGAGGCTGATTACCAAACTCCAGGGCAGCTAGATGATGACTGGGTGGCTGGAATTGAGGACTGGATATAAGGCAGCCAACGTCCTTCTGCCTTGCTGGTGATCCTGCTGGATTCTTGGAGACCAGTCTGATTCCTGCGTCTCAAAGCTAAGTTTTTCTGCTCTGCTTTGTACACTTCAGTTTTGTTTTGCCTTGTTTTTTGGGAGTTCTGCCATCCCCGGCCGGGGGTGAGCTGAATTCCATTTTTGTCTCTGATCTGTTGATCTTTTACTCTGTCTTCAGAATATACCTGAGTGCTGATATAGTCTTTTGAAGCCTAACGACTTCAGGGCCTGTTTTTCCTATCAGTCGGTTGGCACATTTTGGATAGGGTTTTTGCGGATGGCAGACAGCGGCTTTCCTATCCTGTCCTATTTAGTTAGCTTGGGCCCCATCATTTGCTCAACCTATCTTTCTATCTGTGTTAGTGTTTTCATCTTGCTTCACCGTCATTATATGTTGGGGGCTGCCTATTGCTTTGGAGTCTGCTCTGGGGCAGTTTAGTTTTTCCCCTTTCTTTCTTTAGGCTATGTAGTTCTCCGGCTGTGATCGAGGGGTCTAGGGCACCGTAGGAACCCCCCACAGCTACTGCTAGTTGTGGATAGGTTCAGGGGTCTGCAATCCGATAGCTGCCAACCTCTCTGGTTTTTCTGGACTTAGCTAGTATTTTGTTTTTTCCTCCTTCGGTGACTCATCATAACAGCGGAGATTTGCTTCGGCTCCAGTTTTACGGCAACCTGATGTCTCACTTCCATTTCAGGTGGAGGTAGATGCTTCTGAGATTGGTGCAGGAGCTGTTTTGTCCCAAAAAGACCCTGTGACTTCTAAGATGAATCCCTGTGCCTTCTTTTCTCGAAAGTTTTCCCCATCTGAACGCAACTATGACGTGGGGAATCGGGAATTGTTGGCAATGAAGTGGGCATTTGAGGAGTGGAGACATTGGTTGGAGGGAGCTAGACATCAAGTTGTGATCCTCACCGATAACAAGAATTTGATTTATCTGGAGTCGGCCAAACGCTTGAATCCTAGACAGGCTTGATGGGCCTTGTTTTTCACGCGTTTTAATTTTGTGGTCTCTTTTCTTCCGGGCACTAAGAATGTTAAGGCAGACGCCCTTTCTAGGAGTTTCTTTGCCGATTCTCTTAGTGTGACCGAGCCTACTACCATCCTAGGTGAGGGGGTAGTTCTTTCTGCCATTTGGCCCAATTTGAGACGCGCCCTGGAGGAATTTCAGGAGGATAAACCTGAGCGTTGCCCTATGGGAAAATTGTATGTTCCTGACCAGTGGAGAAAGAGAGTGATGTCTGAAATTCATTGCTCTGCATTGGCTGGTCATCCAGGTATTTTTGGTACCAGAGATTTAGTGAGTCGGTCCTTTTGGTGGCCTGCCTTATCTCGTGACTTCAGGAATTTTGTACAGTCCTGTGGGACTTGTTCTCGGTCTAAACCCTGTTCTCGTTCTAGTGGGTTGCTGATGCCCTTGCCGGTGCCCAAGAGGCCATGGACCCATATCTCAATGGATTTTATTTCTGATCTTCCTGTCTCTCAGATAATGACTGTTATCTGGGTGATTTGTGATAGATTTTCGAAGATGGTCCATCTTGTACCACTCCCAGAGTTGCCATCTTCTGCTGAGTTGGTGCCCTTGTTTTTACAACAGGTGTTTTGGTTACATGGGATTCCTGAGAACATTGTGTCCGACAGAGGAGTCCAGTTTGTTTCCAGATTCTGGAAAGCCTTTTGTTCCAATCTGGGAATTCAGTTATCCTTCTCCTCCTCGTTTCATCCCCAGACCAATGGACAGACTGAGAGAACAAACCAGACCTTGGAGTCTTATTTGAGAGGTTTTATATCTGCTGATCAGGATGATTGGGTCTCATTTTTGCCCTTGGCCGAATTCGCACTGAACAATAGAGCTTGTTCTGCCACTTTGATGTGACCCTTTTTCTGTAATTTTGGGTTTCATCCTCGGTTCTATTCAGGGCAAGTGGAATCTTCGTCCTGCCCAGGTGTTGACACTGTGGTTAAGAGAATGCAGCAGATATGGGACCAAGTGGTGGATAAGTTGTCACTTTCTCAGGAAAAGGCCCAGCGATTTTCCAACCGGCATAGGTCCATTGGTCCCTGGTTAAAAGTGGGTGATATGGTTTGGTTGTCGTCTAAGAATATTCCTATGAAGGTTGCATCTCCTAAATTTAAGCCAAGATTTATTGGGCCTTATAAGATTTTGGAAATTCTTAATCCTGTTTCGTTTCGATTGGCTCTTCCAGTTACGTTCAAGATCCATAACGTATTTCACAAATCTCTGTTGAAGAGGTTTGTTGAGCCAGTGGTTCCTATGGCAGCACCTCCTGACCCTGTGTTGGTCGAAGGCAATGTGGAATATGAGGTAGAGAAAATATTGGATTCTCGTTTGGATAGACGGAGACTCCAGTATTTGGTAAAATGGAAGGGTTATGGTCAGGAGGATAATTCTTGGGTCTCTGCCTCTGATATTCATGCAATAGATTGGTTCGTGCTTTTCACCGGGCCCATCCTGATCGGCCTGGTGGCGTGGATGAGGGTTCGGAGACCCCTCCTCAAGGGGGGGTACTGTTGTGAGTTCTTTCTCACCAGTTGTGAGTTCCCCTTCTGGACTCGGTCTGGTGGTGACGGGAGGTGGTGCGGCTGGTTTGATCGGTGGAGATCTGCCACCTGAGAATGAGGATGACGATTGGATCTCAGGATTCTCAGATTGGATTTAAGACAGCCGACGCCCTATTCAGTTGCTGGTGATTCCTTCTGGCTTGTCAGCTCTTGGTTTTCAGCTCTGTTCCAGTCATCTAAAGCTAAGTTTTTCTGCTAATGTTCACACTTGATTTTGTTGGTTTATTCAGTTTTTTGTGTGGTCTGCCAGCCCCGGCTGGGGTCTGAGCTGAATTTCCACTCTTATTTATCAGTATTTTGCCAATTGGCTTTTTGTCCCTTACTAGTTCGGTCTCTTTTTGCTCTGTCTCAGAATATTTCAGAGTGCTGATATAGTGGGAGAAGTCTAGTGACTTCAGGGTTAATTTTGCTATCAGAAGTGTTGGACATTATTTTTGTAGGGTTTTTTGCAGGTTGCAGATAGTGTCTTCCCTTTCCTTTCCTGTCTAGTTAGTTTGGGCCCCATCATTTGCTCAGCCTATTTTCCTGCCTGTGTTTGTGCCTTCATCTTGTTTCACCATCAATACATGTGTGGGGGCTATCTATTCCTTTGGGGTCTGCTCTGGGGCAGTTAGTTTTCCCTTTTCTTGCTTTAGGCTTATGTAGTCCTCCGGCCATGACTAGGCGTCTAGGTTTATCATAGGCACGCTCCACGGCTACTGCTAGTTGTGTGGTAAGATCAGGGATCTGCAATCTGCATAGTTACCAACTACTCTGGTTTTCTGTGGCTTAGCTTGTTTGCTTTTTTCTCCACAGTGACCCATTCATAACACCTACTGTCATGTATCCTTCACTTTGATGTAATAATTTTAAACATTTTCAATTTTGGATGATATGTCTATTGTGATAAATTAATAAATTCGTTATATTTTATGGGTAATTTGTAATCCTTTTTCTTTTGTGTATATAGACTTTTGTGATAAACCTGGGCAACCACTTTAATGTTTTTTTTTGGGGTGAACAAAAATCTCTTCAGTCACTCTATGTGATTTAAGATGGCGAGATTCTACAATATGCATGCTGTTAGGATTACCCTCTATTGGTGACTCAATATGCAATTTGAATAGTTTCAGTCTTGTGCTATCATCTCAACTGTGTCTCTCAATAGAACAATAAGACAAGCAGAAAAGGATGCTACTCATCATATGATCTCCACTATGGAAATTGATCACTTGACCTAGCAATAGAGGGGAATCCTGTGTGTGTCTATAATACTCTATAATAAAAATAATTTTATTTATATAGCACCAACATATTCTGCAGCACTTTACATTTTAGAGGGGACTTATACAGACAGTAAAAGTGATTACAGAATAACAATAATCACATAAATCAACTCTCTTTAGGATCCAGAGCGTGTAGATAGCCCAGTTAGTGCTGGCACCGTCTAACTTAACCCCCTTCACCCCCAAGGGTGGTTTGCACGTACATGACCGGGCCAATTTTTACAATTCTGACCACTGTACCTTTATGAGGTCATAACTCTGGAACGCTTGCATGGATCCCGGTGATTCTGACATTGTTTTCTCGTGACATATTGTACTTCATGTCAGTGGTAAAATTTCATTCAAATAACTTGTGTTTATTTGTGAGAAAAAAGGAAATTTGGCGAAAATTTTGAAAATTTCGCAATTTTCCAAATTTGAATTTTTATGCCCTTAAATCACAGAGATACTGCACACAAAAAACTTGATAACTAACATTTCCCACATGTTTACTTTACATCAGCACAATTTTGGAACCAAAATTTTTTTTTGTTAGGAAGTTATAAGGGTTAAAAGTTGACCAGCGATTTCTCATTTTTACAACACCATTTTATTTTTAGGACCACATCACATTTGAAGCCACTTTGAGGGGTCTATATGATAGAAAATACCCAAAAGTGACACCATCCTAAAAACTGCACCTCTTAAGGTGCTCAAAACCACATTCAAGAAGTTTATTAACCCTTTAGGTGTGTCACAGGAATTTTTTTGAATATTTAAAAAAAATGAACATCTAACTTTTTTTCACAAAAAAAATACTTCAGGTTCAATTTTTTTTATTTTACCAAGGGTGTCAGGAGAAATTGGACTTTAAAAGTTATTGTGCAATTTGTTCTGAGTACGCTGATACCTGATATGTGGGGGGAACGACTATTTCGGCGCATGGCAGAGCTCAGAATGGAAGGAGCGCCATTTGACTTTTTCAATGCAAAATTGGCTGGAATTCAGATCGGACGCCATGTCACGTTTGGAGAGTCCCTGATGTACCTAAACAGTGGAAACCCCCTACAAGTGACCCCATTTTGGAAACTAGACCCCCCAAGGAACTTATCTAGATATGTGGTGAGAACTTTGAATCCACAAGGGCTTTACAGAAGTTTATAACGTACAGCGGTACAATTAAAAAATCATATTTTTTCCACAAAAATGATCTTTTCTCCCCAATTTTTATTTTCCCACGGGTAACAGGACCCTAAAAGTTATTGTGCAATTTGTCCTGAGTACGCTGATACCCCACATGTGGGGGTAAACCACTATTTGGGCGCATGGCAGAGCTCGGAAGGGAAGCAGCGCCATTTGACATTTTTGGCTGGAATTGAGATCGGACACCATGTCGCGATTGGAAAACCCGTGATGTACCAAAACAGTGGAAACCCCCCACAAATGACACCATTTTGGAAACTAGACCCCCTAAGGAACTTATCTAGATGTGTGGTGAGAACTTTGAACCCCCAAGGGCTTCACAGAAGTTTATAACATACAGCCGTACAATTAAAAAATCATATTTTTTCCACAAAAATGATCTTTTCACCCTCAATTCTTATTTTTTCCAAGGGTAACAGGACCCTAAAAGTTATTGGGCAATTTGTCCTGAGTACGCTGATACCCCACATGTGGGGGTAAACCACTATTTGGGCGCATGGCAGAGCTCGGAAGGGAAGCAGTGCCATTTGACGTTTTTGGCTGGAATTGAGATCGGACACCATGTCGCGATTGGAAAACCCATGATGTACCTAAACAGTGGAAACCCCCCACAAATGACACAATTTTGTAAACTAGACCCCCCAAGAAAATTATCTAGATGTGTGGTGAGCACTTTGAACGCCCCAGTGCTTCACAGAAGTTTATAACGCCCGGGCGTGAAAATAAAAAATTCGTATTTTTTCCACAAACATGATCTTTTAGTCACCATTTTTTTATTTTCCCAAGGGTACCAGGAGAAATTGGACCCCAAAAGTTGCTGTCCAATTTGTCCTGAGTATGCTGATACCTCATATGTGGGAGAAAACTACTGTATGGGCACACGTCGGGACTCGAAAAGGAAGTAGTGACGTTTTGGAATGCAGACTTTGATGGAATGGTCTGCGGGTGTCATGTTGCCTTTGGAGAGCCCCTAATGTACCTAAACAGTGGAAACCCCCCACAAATGACCCCATTTTGAAAACTAGACCCCCTAAGGAACTTATCTAGATGTGAGGTGAGCACTTTGAACCCCCAAAGGCTTCACCGAAGTTTATAATGCCAGGGCATGAAAATAAAAAAATCGTATTTTTTCCACAAACATGATCAATTAGTCCCCAATTTTTTTATTTTCCCAAGGGTAACAGGAGAAATTGAACCCCAAAAGTTGTTGTCCAATTTGTCCTGAGTATGCTGACACCCCATATGTGGGAGAAAACTACTGTATGGGCACACGTCGGGGCTCGAAAGGGAAGTAGTGACGTTTTGGAATGCAGACTTTGATGGAATGGTCTGCGGGTGTCATGTTGCCTTTGGAGAGCCTCTAATGTGCCTAAACAGTGGAAACCCCCCACAAATGACCCCATTTTGAAAACTAGACCCCCTAAGGAACTTATCTAGATGTGAGGTGAGCACTTTGAACCCCCAAAGGTTTCACCGAAGTTTATAATGCCAGGGCATGAAAATAAAAAAATTGTATTTTTTCCACAAACATGATCAATTAGACCCCAATTTTTTTATTTTCCCAAGGGTAACAGGAGAAATTGAACCCCAAAAGTTGTTGTCCAATTTGTCCTGAGTACGCAGACACCCCATATGTGGGAGAAAACTACTGTATGGGCACACGTCGGGGCTCGAAAGGGAAGTAGTGACGTTTTGGAATGCAGACTTTGATGGAATGGTCTGCGGGTGTCATGTTGCCTTTGGTGAGCCCCTAATGTACCTAAACAGTGGAAACCCCCACAAATGACCCCATTTTGAAAACTAGACCCCCTAAGGAACTTATCTAGATGTGAGGTGAGCACTTTGAACCCCCAAAGGCTTCACCGAAGTTTATAATGCCAGGGCATGAAAATAAAAAAATTGTATTTTTGTCATGATCCAGTGTTGGATCTGGCGGTATTAAATGCATTAAGTGAACTTTTTTTCCTTTGGTTCCAAAGTGTGTCGTGATTGCCCCCGGTGGCCATTAGAATTATCACGTGGTGTCGTTCATTCTAAGTTGCCCGGTGGTGGGGAATGGTATCGCACCTTAGGTTTAGGTTAATGTTCACTTAATTATGGATCAGGTGTGACACCCTATAAAGGTGTGCTCAGGGTGTTCAATCACTGCCTGTGATATTGTGAGATTGCTTTCACTTTGAGTTGGAGAGCCTGGAGGAAGGATGGAGCTGGTGAGGAGTCCTGCGCAGCTTAGCCAGGGGGGACGTGTTGCAGCTATGGTGTCTGGACGAAGGGCTCGCATGGCGTGGTGGGGTCGCAGTGATGGAGTCAGCGGGAAGTGTCTGCATGGTCTGGTGGAGTGGCTACTATGGAGAGTGGCACTCACCATGTAGGACTTGGCCGCTGAGCTGGACTCAAGCATGCTTGACTTCGTGGCAGAAGCTGAACACTTCCTTGGGATTCTGGTACTAAGCAGCTGCAACTGGTGTTGGACTCTGCTCCAAGGTTGCACTAAGGTGAAGGATCCTGTTATGGTGATGGATCCGGGTGGAGGAGAAGATGCACTCAGGTGGAGGGCTCTGTTGCTAGGAGCGCACGCAACAGAGCAAAGCTAAGTGGTGTTTCCCCTGTATTGTCTCTTTCCTCATGTGTGTTATTAGTGCAGTGGTGGGATTAGTCTCCGCACCGACCCATTCCCTAGTGAGGGTTTAGGGTCAGGGTGAGCAAGGGCGTTAAGGTACGCGTGCGGCGACAGGTGCGGAGCCTGTTTAGGGAATGTAAGGAGTGCAGGGACACTGGCTCAGGGGAGCTTAGGAGGTCTCCATGTCCCCATTCCCTATCGCAGGGCCCACCATTGTTAAAGTTTCCCAGGTTCCCCCGTTATTATTTGATTATTGTATGTATAACGTGTAATACCTAAATTCGCCAGGTGGAGGCGGCGTATCCACCTGCACGTTTTATTATTTAAATGCGCCCCACTGGAGGCGGTGTATCCAGGGTCACGTGTGTTATGGGTCCGCCTTGCGGTATCATCTGCGTCCTGACACACGTGACCATGACAATTTTTTCCACAAACATGATCAATTAGTCCCCAATTTTTTTATTTTCCCAAGGGTAACAGGAGAAATTGAACCCCAAAAGTTGTCCAATTTGTCCTGAGTACGCTGACACCCCATATGTGGGAGAAAACTACTGTTTGGGCACACGTCGGGGCTCAAAAGGGAAGTAGTGACGTTTTGGAATGCAGACTTTGATGGAATGGTCTGCGGGTGTCATGTTGCCTTTGGAGAGCCCCTAATGTACCTAAACAGTGGAAACCCCCCACAAATGACCCCATTTTGAAAACTAGACCCCCTAAGGAACTTATCTAGATGTGAGGTGAGCACTTTGAACCCCCAAGGGCTTCACAGAAGTTTATAATGCCCGGGCATGAAAATAAAAAAATCGTATTTTTTTCCACAAACATGATCAATTAGTCCCCAATTTTTTCATTTTCCCAAGGGTAACAGGAGAAATTGGACCCCAAAAGTTGTTGTCCAATTTGTCATGAGTACGCTGACACCCCATATGTGGGAGAAAACTACTGTATGGACACACGTCGGGGCTCGGAAGGGAAGCAGTGACGTTTTGGAATGCAGACTTTGATGGAATGGTCTGCCGGTGTCATGTGCGTTTGGAGAGCCCCTGATGTACCTAAACTATTGAAACTCCCCACAAGTGACCCCATTTTGGACACTAGACCCCTCACGGAACTTATCTAGATGTGTGGTGAGCACTTTGAACCCCCAAGTGCTTCACAGAAGTTTATAATGCTCGGACGTGAAAATAAAAAAATCATTTTTTTCCACAAAAATGATATTTTTGCCCCCAATTTTTTATTTTCCTAAGGGTAACAGGAGAAATTGGACCCCAAAAATTGTTTTACAATTTGACCTGAGTAGGCTGATACCCTACATGTGGGGGTAAAACACTGTTTGGGCGCATGGCAGAGCTTGGAAGGGAAGGAGCACCATTTGACTTTTTTAACTCAGAATTGGCTGGAATTGAGATCAGACGCCATGTTGCATTTGGAGAGCCCCTGATGTGCCCAAACAGTGGAAACCCCCAATTCTAACTCCAACCCGAACCCCAACACACCCCTAACCCTAATCTCAGCCCTAACCCTAGCCCTAACCCTAGCCCTAACCCTAACCCTAACCCTAGCCCTAACCCTAGCCCTAACCCTAACCCTAATGGAAAAATGGAAATAAATACATTTTTTTTATTTTATTATTTTTCCCTAACTAAGGGGGTGATAACGGGAGGTTTGATTTACTATTTATGGCGGGTTTTATGTTTGGCGGCTGTCGCACGCTAAAAGACGCTTTTTATTGTAAAAATAGTTTTTGCATCACCACATATTGAGAGCTATAATTTTTCCGTATTTTGACCCACCGAGTCATGTGAGGTCTTATTTTTTGCGGGATGAGTTGACATTTTTATTGGTACCATTTTCGGGCACGTGACATTTTTTGATCGCTTTTTATTCCGATTTTTGGGACGCAGAATGAACAAAAACCAGCGTTTCATGAATTTCTTTTGGGGGGGTGCGTTTACACCGTTCCGCGTGCGGTAAAATTGATAAGGCGGTTTTATTCTTCGGGTCAGTATGGTTACAGCGATACCTCATTTAGGTCATTTTTTTTATGTTTTATCGATTTTATGCAATGAAAACTATTTTATATAAAAAATAATTATTTTTGCATCGCTTTATTCTGCGAGCTATAACTTTTTTATTTTTTTGCTGATGATGCTGTGTGGCAGCTCGTTTTTTGCGGGACAAGATGACGTTTTCAGCGGTACCATGGATATTTATATGCGTCCTTTTGATCGCGTGTTATTACACTTTTTGTTTGGCGGTATGATAATAAATCATTATTTTTTGCTTTGTTTTTTATTTTTTAAGGGGTTCGCTAAAGGGGTTAACTAATGGGACAGTTTTATAGGGTGGGTCGTTACGGACGCGGCGATACCTAATATGTGTACTTTTATTGGTTTTTTTTATTTCCAAAAAATGGATTTATTTGGGGGAATATTTTTTTTTTTTCTAATTTATTTGGCGATTTTTTTAAATTTATTTTAACACTTTTTTTATTTTTTTAACTTTATTAAATAGTCGCAGGTGGGACATCACTGTCCTGTGACAGATCGCTGATCTGTCACATCACAGATCACTGTGACAGATCAGCAATCTGTCACAGGCAGTGCAGAAGGCTTCCTCATGCCTGCGCTTTGCAGGCACTGAGGAAGCCAGCTTCCTGCAGGCCCCCGAAGGCCCCCGTCGACATCTTGGATTCGGGGGCCTGCAGGAAAGGAGCCCCCCGCAGCAGCGCTGCACATTGCGCTGCCGTGGTAGGCTCAGGGAAGCATGGAGGGAGCCCCCTCCCTGCCGATGCTTCCCTTTAACCCCCGGTACACCGCGATCATGTTTGATCGCGCTGTGCAAGGGGTTAACATGTCGGGGGGCGGTCCGTGACCGCCCCTGACACATTGTGCCGGGTGTCAGCTGTGATAATCAGCTGACACCCGGCCGCGATCAGCGGCGCTCACCACGTGGGCGCCGCCGATCGTGGTAGACGTACTATCCCGTCCATGGGCATAGGGGCCCGGGTCCCATGGATGGGATAGTACGTCTGATGTCAGGAAGGGGTTAAAGGGTTTTTCCAAAGAACAAAATATTATTTTAATCAATGGGTCTTTTAATAATAATTTACACAATTGGATGTGTTTAAGTAAAATGTTTCTGTGCTGAGATAATCTTATAAATGTGTCCCTGTTATGTACTGTGTACTGGCTGTGTCTGATCGTACAGGAACATGGTCTGATTATACCACAGCTCCTGGGCATGGGAGGACGCAACATAGAGTATACAGACAGGACAGCACGGGATCACAGCTGATTCTTTCTGTGGGGTAAAACATTTCTCTGCCTGAATGAAAACATTGTTTAAAAACAAAGAATTATTTGTGATCCCCTGCTGTAATGTCTGCTTACTAATTTTCTCAGCAACTGCCCAGGAGCTGTAGTGTGATCAGACCATGTTCCTGTACGGTCAGACACAGTCATTACACAGTAAATAACAGGGACACATTGATAAGATTATCTCAGCACAGGAACATTTTGGACGTTATAGTTATACCAAGATCTATTTATTAAAATGCACTTTTGTTCGTGGGAGAAACCCTTTAAAGTTTAGAGATTGAAATCCTGTAATGGCACTGATGCTAATTCAGTGTGACTGCAGAAATAGAAGTTGAACAGTGCCAAAGAAAATGTATTGGAAGAAGCCAAAAAGTGAAAGGAGATGTCATAAGTGGATATAAATGCGACCAAGGTTAAGGTGAGAGATGGAGAAAGACAAAAAAAAGTTTTAATAAAATATATAACATCTTTACAACAATTGCTCGTCATCACTTTTCCTTCAAACTCTCCAATGTTTATCCACTACATCAACTACTTTCCATCAATTGTCAAGGTTTCGGCTTATTCTTCATACCTTGTAAGGCCACATGCACACATCCAGTATTTGGTGAGTTTTTTACCTCAGTATCTGTAAGCCAAAACTAGGAGTGGGTGATAAATACAGAATTGGTGACATGTTTCTATTATACTATTCCTCTGATTGTTCCTCTCCTTGTTTTAGCTTACAAATACCGGGGTAAAATACTCAGCAAATACTCAATGTGTGCGTGTGGCCTAAGTGTAAATATCTGCTAATCTTCTTCTCTGCCTTGGCTCATCAGCTGTCAATATCAACTGATTTCATCAATGCTAAAAAATAATAAGTACTGTATAAGGGCTCATACCCATTTGCGAGAAAAAAAAAACAGTCCGATTTACAGACTGAAAAAACGGACGAGTGCTATGCGAGTGTCATGTGAGTGTAATGCAATTTTTCCACAGAACATCCATATGATATCTGTATGACATGCGTATGCAATCCGTATGCAATGCGAGCTTTTACATACAGAAGTTCTCTCTATGTTAAAACTCATGCTAAAATAGCATCGTAAAAAAAACTGTACACATCATTTTAAAAACAAAATCATCTTCAAAATATACACATATATATATATATATATATATATATATATATACTGTATGTTGTGAACACTTTTGACCTGGCTTCTGAGTTTGATCTCCCTCTGGTGGTTGCTGCTGGTAATGGAGCTGATCTGGCTGAGAGAAGTCAATCACCTGAGGAGGACGATTGGAGGTTAGGTGTTACAGACTGGAGAGATTTAAGTGAGCAACCTTCCCTCAGTTGTTGCCGGTGATTTTGTTTTCTTCCTGAGCATTTTGGAAGTCTGCTTGCCTCCTGCTTTGTCCTGCATCTTTCAGATAAGTTACTTGTCTGCTTGAATCTTTTTGCATTTAATCCATTTTTTTGCTTTCCTCTGATTTCTGCTTTGCTGGTGTGAGTTCAGCCTTGTTCCCTGCTGGGACCTGTGCTGGACTCTGTTCCATATGCCACAGCTCATGTCAGTCTTTTCAGTATTTCTAATTCCCTGTTATATCACTATCTTTTGTTTTGCGTCCAGTTCACACCCGAGTTCTGATTTAGTGGGGGAGAGGTTGTGTGGCCTCACTATTTTTGTATATCAGACGTGTTGGATTTTTTCTTAGGGTTTTTTGCGTGATTGCAGACAGTATCCTTTCCTGTCCTGTTCTATCTAGACAGTTTGGGGCCCATCATTTGCTTACTCTATTTTCTGCCTGTGTTTTGTGCCTCATCTTGTCTCACTGGCAATATATGTTCGGGGGCTATCTATTCCTCTACGGTTCTACTCCGGGGCAGTTTAGCTTTCCCATTTCTTTCTTTAGGCTGTTAATTCTTTGGCTGTGCCGTGGCGTCTAGGGAATCATAGGTTCGTCCCATGGCTAATTCTAGTTGTGTTGTCAGTTTAGGGGTCTGCAATCCGCTAAGTTACCAACCTCTATGATTATCTGGTTGCCTAGTCTATTCCCCTGCTATCCTCCTCGGTTACCTAATCATAACATATATACAGTATATACGGTATATATATATATATATATATATATATGTGTGTGTGTGTGTATATAGATAGATATATTAAAAGCCATCAGATGCTGCTTACAGTAAAGAACAGAATAGATAGACAAGACATATGCACATAGCATAGGTGTATATATACACTGCTCAAATAAATAAAGGGAACACTCAAATAACACATCCTAGATCTGAATGAATGAAATATTCTCATTGAGTACTTTGTTCTGTACAAAGTTGAATGTGCTGACAACAAAATCACACAAAAATCATCAATGGAAATTAAATTTATTAACCAATGGAGGCCTGGATTTGGAGTCACACACAAAATTAAAGTGGAATGTAATGTCCTTAAAACAAGTCAAAATGATGCTCCGTAGTGTGTGTGGCCTCCACGTGCCTGTATGACCTCCCTGTGCCTGTATGACCTCCCTACAATGCCTGGACATGCTCCTGATGAGGCGGCGGATGGTCTCCTGAGGGATCTCCTCCCAGACCTGGACTAAAGCATCCGCCAACTCCTGGACAGTCTGTGGTGCAATGTGACTGTGGATGGAGCGAGACATGATGTCCCAGATGTGCTCAATAGGATTCAGGTCTGGGGAACGGGCGGGCCAGTTCATAGCTTCAATGCCTTCATCTTGCAGGAACTCCTGACACACTCCAGCCACTGAGGTCTGGCATTGTTCTGCATTAGGAGGAACCCAGGGACACCCGCACCAGCATATGGTCTCACAAGGGGTCTGAGGATCTTATCTCGGTACCTAGTGGCAGTCAGACTACCTCTGGTGAGCACATGGAGGGCTGTGTGGTCCTCCAAAGAAATGCCACACCACACCATTACTGACCCACTGCCAAACCGGTCATGCTGAAGGATGTTGCAGGGAGAAGATCGCTCTCCATGGCATTTCCAGACTCTGCCACATCTGTCACATCTGCTCAGTGTGAACCTGCTTTCATCTGTGAAGAGCACAGGGTGCCAGTGGCAAATTTGCCAATCCTGGTGTTCTGTGGCAAAATGCCAAACGACCTGCACGGTGTTGGGCTGTGAGCACAACCCCAATCTGTCGATGTCGGGCACTCAGACCATCCTCATGGAGTCGGTTTCTAACCGTTTGTGCAGACACATGCACATTTGTGGCCTGCTGGAGGTCATTTTGCAGGGCTCTGGCAGTGCTCCTCCTGTTCCTCCTTGCACAAAGGCGGAGATAGCGGTCCTGCTGCTGGGTTGTTGCCCTCCTACGGCCCCCTCCATGTCACCTTGTGTACTGGCCTGTCTCCTGGTAGCACTTCCAGCCTCTGGACACTACGCTGACAGACACAGCAAACTTTCTTGCCACAGCTCGCATTGATGTGCCATCCTGGATGAGCTGCACTACCTGAGCCATTTGTGTGGGTTGTAGAGTCCATCTCATGCTACCATGAGTGTGAAAGCACAACCAACATTCAAAAGTGACCAAAACATCAGCCAGAAAGCATTGATACTGAGATATGGTCTATGGTCCCCACCTGCAGAACCACTCCTTTATTGAGTGTGTCTTGATAATTGCCAATAATTTTCACCTGTTGTCTATTCCATTTGCACAACAGCATGTGAAATTTAATGTCAATCAGTGTTGCTTCCTAAGTGGACAGTTTGATTTAACAGAAGTTTGATTTACTTGGAGTTATCACTGTGTTCCCTTTATTTTTTTGAGCAGTATATATATATATATATATATATATATATATATATATATATATACTGTATACATATATGTCATACACACACAAATATATATATATATATATTTGAGAGAGAGATAGCAGAGTAGCCGTTAATTCATTTGTTGGCTTCTGTAAAAATCATTACAGGACCCGACACAGGATATGAGACATGGTTTACATATAGTAAACTATTGCATATCAGGGAGATTTATAGATTTATATATGTCAGTGACTACTAATTTTATTAGTGTGTTTGTGTAAAATTTTGGATCTGTAGGTGTTAAATGAAAGAATATAATCACAGAAAAAAATTGCGTGGGCTCCCGCTCAATTTTCTCCGCAATTATTTTACAGAACCCGACAATTGAATTATCGGCTGTTCTACTATCTATATCTCTATCAAATATAAAGATATATATATATGTCACAGACATATATATATATATATATATATATATAGTAGCGTTGCACCTACTGAGTGTGTTGGGGGACACTCGCTTGGCACAGGATTAACATAGACAGGCACGGTTTTGCACATAAAACAGTCTATATTGGTTTATTTTACATTGCATAGATCATACTGTAGGCCCTGTTGCATGTCACAGGCCTACCACCATCCAAAATATTTCAACGTATTGCTTTAACTTGCAGTCCCTAAACACGCTGGACCTCTCTGTCCAGTGACCGTGGGTGACCGCACGCCAAACAGTTCCTTAACGTTCATAGAACATTACAAGCACCAACAGTCTATGGAGGTACTGTACCTTACAGGAGCTCCTGCTCCAGATGCTGACTCCTTGTCAGTTCTCTCTCTTCCCCAACGCAGGGTCATCATAGACTCTGCTCACACATGGCCTTAGCGGGTGCTATTCAGGACGTCCGTCCCCCCCTGGGACCATCCAACATACAGGCCTCACCAGTTGCCATTCAGGGATCCGATCCTATGGCCAGGACCTCCCAACACACCGGTCTCCAGGTCCAAGGCCTCACCATGTGCTCTTCAGGAAGTTAGCAACTCCCAACACACAGGCCTTCCAGGACCGTGTACTCTGGTTCAAAACTCATGCCCATGTTACCAGACCTCAGTCACATTATATATCCAAAACCACCCCCATATGTGGGCGGTGTATGTGTGGCTAGTCGATCCCGCCCAGCTCTCCAACTAGCCCTATAAGCCCCCCTTATAGGTAAATAAACTCATGGACTACAAGTCCCAGCACATCAACATCATTTTTGGGCTTACAGCGCAGAGGACCTCTGCGACACATACTGGCCATTTACAATCATGCCAGTCACTGTTTCACCATCACAATCAAGGAAACGCCCACATGCATATCCTGAGGAGTACTTACAGCGCCCCCTAGCTGTAACAGGGGTCACTGCATCACAGTATACAGTATACATATATATATACACCTATTCTATGTGTATACATGTATTCTATCTTTTCTATTTTAACCTGTCAGTGTGATTTTACTGTATAGCCGCATATGAATTGCCAGCTTTTCAAAAGACACCAATGCGTAAAAATCGGACAGCACTCGCTTTTTTTTCTCGCACCCATTGACTTGCATTGGTGAATCTCATCCGAGATATGCAGCAATATGCAGCATGCTGCGATTTTTTTCTCAGTCTGATTTCGGCTGAGAAAAAACTCGCAAATGAGATGTCACCTATTGAATAACATTGGTCTGAGTGCAATCCGTTTTTTTAACAGATTGCACTCGTCCGTATTTCTCGCAAATGGGTATGAGCCCTAATAATAAGTATTGGACAATTGGTGAATGTAAAGGAATGGCAAAAGAATTTGCTTAATGCAGAGCGTTTGTTCAATTTGTTTTTTTATCCTAGGTTATGTTTGCTAATGATCACAGTATGAATGATGTGCACTTCAATGTCCCAGCGATCCCACCAATGATCCGACGTGGATGGGATCGCTGGGACATAGTTAGCTGATCGCTGGTGAGCTATCACATAGACAGACGCACCAGCGATCAGGACCAGCGAGGAAGCTGGTATCTAGGGTAAACAGCAGGTATCCAAGAGCAGCGCGGCTCTTAGATACCCACTGTTTACATTGGAAACCAGCTCCCAGCGTCACTGATCGTTGCTCTCCCGCTGCCACACGCAGCAATGTGTGCTGGCCAGCGGGAGACCAACGGTCAAAAAATGGCCCAAGACGTTCCAGCGCGATCAGCGATACCCGGCAGGGGGGCCAGTCGCTGATACATGTCACACACAGCGATGTCGCTGGCGAGATCGCTGTGGTGTCACAAAATCAGCGATCTCGCTTGAGATCTCGCTATGTGTGACGGGGCCTTTACACATTGCACTTATACCAATGTGTTGTTCCAGCTCATTTCTCACTACTTGTAAAATAAAAAAAAAAAAAAAACAACACAAAAATAGAGCCTGGTTTGAGTTGGTACACATGCAGTATATAAATGCATGTTCACATGGCCAAAAAGCATACAAAACCTACAAAAGACAAAATGAAAAAAACCCTGCTGTAATTAAATAAGTAAAAAGCAAAAGTGCATTTAAATCATACAGAGTTCTTAGTAATACTGTATTTGATCAGACATAGCATAAAAGCCGTCCCACCATCGACAATTAATTATAGCAAGGTTTTTTTCATTTTGTCTTTTGTAGGTTTTGTATACTTGTAAAATCAGTACATTACTTTTATATTCTTTTACTTTTACATTTGGCATTTACCCAAGTTCTCACACAAGAAAATACATCTGGGCACAAGCTGCAGCATTAACCAAATGTTTATGATATAATTAAATCTGTCTGAACATCAGCGAACCTTCTGAACATTTTGTCATATGTCAGCACTTTATTTTCAGTCTAAATATAGGCCAGAATTTGTAAGCCTGGAGAAATGATTTATGCATTATTTACTCATATCCCGTATGTTTTAGAATTTCAGAATGCGTTCTCATGCTCTATGCCAAGATCGGTAGTAACTAATTAATAAAATAAATTCATTTGATCTTTTTCATATTTTATGAAATGTACACTTGAGTACAGCATGGGCAGAATTGTTAGGCAATTTGTATTTTTGATTATTCAAGGACTACAGTATTACGGTTAGTAAAGTTAATAAACCTGAAATCTAAATATTTAAGAAAGTAATTGTTTATTTTTATCTGTTAAGGTGAGAATAACCAAATAACTCAAAAACACAATTCTGACACTTCAATAAAAATATCAGTGACCAATATAGCCACCTTGTTTACAATATCAGTCATAAGCTATCATCCATGGATTCCGTCAGTTTCTTAGTCTGTTGACAATCTACTTTTTGGGCAGCATCAACTGCTGCCTCCAAGACAAAGTTCAGAGAGTTGTACTGTTTTCCACCACAGTAAATACCGTATATACCCACGTATAAGCCGAGATTTTCAGCCCATTTTTTTGAGCTGAAAGTCTCCCTCTTGGCTTATACGTGAGTCATATACACCAGGGAGTTGGCGGGGGAGGGGGAGTGGGGGTGTCAGATCATACTTACCTCCCATGGCACGGTCTCTGCAGCCCCGCTTCTCCCACGGTCTCAGGCTCCTTCCTTCAGTGGTCACGTGGTACCGCTCATTAAAGTCATAAATATGCACTTTTTCATGACTTTAATCAGCAGTACCACATGACTGCTGAAGGAAGGAGCCTGAGAGTAGGTGAAGCGGGGCTGCAGAGACCACGCCAGGAGGGGGTAAGTATATCAATATTCACCTGTCCCAGGTCCATCGCTGCGCGCTACTCTGTCCTCCGCGTCCTCTGGCTGTGATGTTCAGGTCAGAGGGCGTGCCGACGTAGTTAGTGCGCGCCCTCTGCCTAAACAGTCACTGACAGATGACCCGGAAGAGACAGAGCGGCACGCAGTGATGGAGTGGGGACAGGTCAATATCGCAGGTACCGGGGTCCTGAGCCAGCAGTGACACCGGCATCTGTCCCCACCTGCTCAGGGCCCCAGCACCTGTCCCCAGTGATGGAGAGGTGAGTATGTCTTTTTTTATTTTCAGCAGCAGCATCATATGGGGCTTAATCTATGGAGCATCTTATGGGGCAGCATATAGGGGCATAATCTATGGAACATCTTATGGGGGCAGCATATGGGGGCATAATCTATGGAGCAGCATATGGGGCATTTTATGGGGCATCTTATGAAGCATCTTATGGGGCAGCATATGGGGGCATAATCTATGGAACAGCATATGGGGCATTTTATGGAGCATTTTATGAAGCATCTTATGGGGCATAATCTATGGAGCATCTTATGGGGCATCTTATGGGGCATAATCTATGGAGCATCTTATGGAACATTTTATGGGGCATAATTTATGGAGCATTGTATGGTCATCTTATGGGGGCATAATCTATGGAGCATCTTATGGGAGCATAATCTATGGAGCATTTTATGGGGCAGATTTTAAGGGATTCAGAAAGAGAATTGGAGGGATCCAATGGCTGGATATCCTTAAATACAAAAATGTCCAGGAAGGATGGGAAATCTTGAAAAATGAAATTCTCAAAGCACAATTGTTAACAATTTCAAAAAAAGGGAAGAATAGGAAGCATTTAAGGAAGCCAGGATGGATGAACACAGAACTTAAGCACATGCTAAAAAGGAAGAAAAAAATGTTTATAAAATGGAAAGAGGGAGGCATATCTAAAGAAGAATATAATGTTGTCTGCAGAAACTGCAGGGCACAAATCAGATTATCTAAAGCTGACAATGAATTGAGGCTTGCAAGAGATGTCAACAGCAATAAAAAAGGATTTTGGGGATATGTCAAAAGTAAAAGAAAAGTCAAAGATGCTATAGGATTTTTGCAGGATGAAAATGATGAAATGGTAAGACAGGATGTTGAGAAGGCCGAACTTTTAAATTCCTATTTTGCATCTGTTTTCTCTCAGAAAGGAAATGTAACATCAACTGTTCTTCACTGTCCTATTAAGGGAATAGAAGAATCCAGGATATCTAGAAACAGAAAGATAGTAAGGAAACACTTAGCTAACTTAAATGAATTCAAGTCTCCAGGTCCATATGAATTACACCCCAGAGTACTGTAGGAGGTAGCAGAAGAAATTTTTGAACCCCTCCCCATAATCTTTGAAAATTCTTGGAGAACAGGAGAAGTCCCAGAAGACTGGAGAAGAGCAAATGTTGTTCCTATCTTCAAAAAGGGGAAGAAGGTGGACCCAGGCAACTATAGGCTGGTGAATCTGACTTCTATACTAGGAAAGATCTTTGAACAAATTATTAAACAACATGTATGTCAGTACCTGGATAAGAATGAAGTGATTAAACAGAGTCAGCATGGGTTTGTAACTAATAAGTCATGTCAGACTAACTTAATTTCCTTCTATGAAGGAATCACTGATTGGGTGGATCAAGGAAATGCTCTTGACTTCAGCAAAGCATTTGACAAAGTATCTCATACAATCCTTATTGAAAAAATGACTAAGTATGGAATGGACAAGGCAACTGTTAGGTGGATTCATAACTGGCTTAGTGATCGGACCCAAAGAGTGGTCGTAAATGGCTGCACATCCAGTTGGAAGAATGTCTCAAGTGGGGTACCACAGGGCTCTGTCCTGGGCCCTGTATTGTTCAACATCTTTATCAATGATTTAGATGAAGGAATTGAGGGTAAACTGATTAAATTTGCTGATGACACAAAGCTAGGAGGGATAGCTAATACTAGAGAAGAGAGAGAGAGGATTCAAAAAGATATAAATAAACTGGAGAAGTGGGCAGCAACTAACAGAATGGTTTTTAGCAGCGAAAAATGCAAAGTACTACATCTGGGCAATAAAAATGAAAAAAGCATATACAGAATGGGAGGAATAGGGCTAAGTGACAGCACATGTGAAAAAGGCTTGGGTATACTAATAGATCACAGACTGAATATGAGCCAACAGTGTGATGCAACAGCAAAAAAAGGCAAATGCAATTCTAGGATGCATTAACAGAAGCATACAGTCTAGATCACGTGAAGTCATTATTTCCCTCTACTCCTCTTTGGTCAGACCTCATCTGGAATATTGTGTCCAGTTTTGGGCACCACATTTTAAAAAAGACATCAACAAACTGGAGCAAGTTCAGAAAAGAGCAACCAGAATGGTGACCGGTCTGCAAACCCTGTCTTATGAGGAAAGGTTGCAGGATTTGGGATTGTTTAGTTTGCAAAAGAGAAGACTGAGAGGAGACTTAATAGCTGTCTACAAATATCTAAAGGGCTGTCACATTGTAGAAGGATCAACTTTATTCTCATTTGCACAAGGAAAGACTAGAAGCAATGGGATGAAACTGAATGGGAGGAGACACAGATTAGATATTAGAAAAAACTTTTTGACAGTTAGAGTGATCAATGAGTGGAACAGGCTGCCACAAGAAGTGGTGAGTTCTCCTTCAATGGAAGTCTTCAAACAGAGGCTGAACAGACATCTGACTGGGATGATTTAGCGAATCCTGCTTTGAGCAGGGGGTTGGACCAGATGGCCGAGGAGGTCCCTTCCAACTCTACGATTCTATGATTCTATGATTCTATATAGGGCATAATCTATGGAACATCTTATGGGGATATCAACCTTTATGGAGCAGCATATGAGGCATAGTCTATAGAGCATCTTATGGGGCAGCATATGGGGCATAATCTATGGAGCATCTTATGGAGCAGCATATGGGGGCATAATGTATGGAGCATCTTATGGAGCAGCATATGGGGACAAAATCTATGGAGCATCTTATGGGGCAGCATATGGGGGCATAATCTATAGAACATCTTATGGGGGCAGCATATGGGGGCATAATCTATGGAGCAGCATATGGGGCATTTTATGGGGCATCTTATGAAGCGTCTTATGGTGCAGCATATGGGGGCATAATCTATGGAGCAGCATGTGGGGCATTTTATGAAGCATCTTATAGGGCATAATCTATGGAGCATCTTATGGGGCATAATCTATGGAGCATCTTATGGAGCATTTTATGGGGCATCATTTATGGAGCATTTTATGGTCATCTTATGAGGGCATAATCTATGGAGCATCTTATGGGGGCATAATCTATGGAGCATTTTATGGGGCAGCATATGGTGCATAATCTATGGAGCATCTTATGGAGCCATAACCTATATGGAGCAGCATATGGGGCATATTCTATGGAGCATTGTATGGGGCCATTATTAACTTTTGTGCAGCATTATATGGGGTGTATTTTGTATGGAGCATCTTATGGGGCCATTATGAACTGTATGGAGCATTATATGGGGCTCCTGATTCAATATGGATATTCAAAAACATTTAACCTACTGATGTCTCAATTAATTTTACTTTTATTGGTATCTATTTTTATTTTTGAAATTTACCAGTAGCTGCTGCATTTTCCACCCTAGGCTTCTACGCGAGTCAATACGTTTTCCCAGTTTTTTGTGGCAAAATTAGGGGGGTTGGCTTATACACGGGTCGACTTATACATGAGTATATACGGTATCCCATTTAAAAATGGCCCAAAAGTTCTCAATAGTGTTTACATCAGGTGAGGAAGGGGCAATATCATTATTCTTTCATCTTTAAAGCCTTTACAGACTAGCCAAGCAGTTGAAGACTTCGATACATGCGAAGAAGAATTGTACTGCATAAAAAAAATCAAGGTTTTCTTTAAAAATACAGAGTTTGCACAGTTCCTCCTTCTTACCCTTCTGAAATATCGGTACTACGTCAGTTATACTCCAATCTTTTGACATTGACACTATTATAAGAGTGTCTAAAAAATGAGATACAGCAATCTATCAATTACTGAGCTCAACTCCCTCAATATTGGAGGATGAATACAATCTGGCCTGGGGACTTTTTCAATATTTAGCTTGCTCGGACGCAGCCATACTTCTACTTATGTTAATCTCAAAATAATGCCAGATTTGCATATTGATTGCATTTAGCTGAAAAAGTCCATCACATTGTACCACAAAAAGGAGAAAAAGAGTCATAATTCAATAAAACTTAACAAACTTTGATTTTATTTAATTAAAACACAAAGATTGCGCTCTCAGACCAGACTTCTCACTGGTCAAACAGTGATGACAGGGGCTGAACAATGTTATTTCTCTGGACAATAAATGTTTCAGTCATGCAAAAAATAACAAGATATTAAGTGTTTGCTCCTAGTAACATCTACAACCACATAGCACGTGCAGGCTTGTGTTTATACATATAAAGTTACATTGTTTGTAATAGTACTCTTACACCGCTCCGTCATACTCACCCGACCTCCGCTCCCACGCCGCAGTCGGCCTCCACTCCCACACCGCAGCCTCTCTCCACCCAATGGCGACGGCGGTCACCTGAGACGGGCTCGCAGCTGATGCCTTCCCTGCATGCTATGCACATGCGCCATAGGCCACGGCCACGCCTCCTTCCTGCTTCTTATGCTGTGGCTGTGCCCTGACCCGGAAGCACCTTTGGACCAATGGTTGACCAGACGGGGCCATATCAGGCCGCTTCCCTCTGAGGGAGGCGCCTGATCGTTGTGTTTCCTAGCACTCTGGCCTCGCTTCATCGTGTTCTCTCTGCTCCTGCAGTTCCGTTCTCGGCTGCTCCCCGCAGCAGCCTCTCAGATCTGCTACCTGTGTTCCCTGTTCTCGTCCACAGTCCAGCCTCCAGTGTTCCTGCCATCCTACTTCAGTCCTGCCTCCAGTGTTCCTGCTGCCCTACTCCAGTCCTGTCTCCAGTGTTCCTGCCGTCCTACTCCAGTCCTGTCTCCAGTGTTCCTGTCGTCCTACTCCAGTCCTGCCTCCTGTGCTCTTGCTGTCCTGCTCCAGTCCAGCTTCCAGTGTTCCTGCTGTCCTACTCCAGTCCTGCCTTCAGTGTCCTTGCCGTCCTACTCCAGTCCAGTCTCCAGTGTTCCTACTCCTGTCATTCCTCCTCGTTCCAGTGTTCTGTCTCTCTTCATTCCAGCCTCCTGGTTCCAGTCTTTTTCTGTTATTCTTTACTCCAGTCTCAGTCTTACTCCGGTCCATCCTGAGCCACCCCTCTTGGTACTGGCTACCGTGGTACTCAAACCCCTGGGCCTGCTCCTAACGGTCCCTGTATAGGGGTCAGTTCCATCTGGCAGCTCGCCCGGGGACCCTCGGTGCCACGGTCTAGAGGGTCCACTCCCGGAGGTTCCTTCTCCAGACCACCCACGCTAACAAGTACCCACAAACACACATCTGATGCAGAGTTGCACCTATACATTAAATGAAAAGTATACAAGAGCAAGTAGCTACCCATGGCAAAATCCAATACTACAATGTCTCACTACTCCAAAATTCGTTTCACGTCACACGCTTCCTTCGGGGGCATGGTCTGTGTCTACTTATTTTAAATATAAGTGGGAGTTAATAGTGTGATTTGTAATGGTTACCAGTGTTACCAGTGTGTCATGTAATTGCCGCTCTCTGCTCTCCTGATCTCACTGCAGAGCTGTGTGTGACTATACCTGACACATCTGCAGTATCCTCTCAGCTTCAACTTCCCGCTCACAGGCAGATAGAGTCTTGTTGCAATATAGCAGAGCTCAGAGAGAAGCAACAAATGTGTTTGCAAGAAGACAAGTTTCAGTTCTTCTGTTCTGTGTTGGTTACTTGTTTCACTAACTGGTAACTCCACCTTCATGTAAAATAATCTCTGGAGGCAGAATTATCTTTCAGATGCCATCCTCCCCAGAGCCTGAAAGAGGTCATTTATATAAAGTGATGAGTATAACAGATGATTTCTCAATAACAAAGCACCTGATATGAAACGCACAGGTAGGACTGTTTTTAGCAGTCTATAACCTGTAAGTCCATATTAATAGTTTAGATTTAGTGGGGGAAATAATTATTTGATCCCTTGCTGATTTTGTAAGTTTTCCCACTGACAAAGACATGAACAATCTATAATTTTAAGGGTAGATCAGTTTTAATATTGAGAGACAGAATTTCAAAAATAAAATCCAAAAAAATCACATTGTATAAATTATATAAATTTATTTGAATTTTGAAGTGAGAAATAAGTATTTGATCCCCTACCAACCATTAGGAGTTCTGGCTCCTACAGACCAGTTAGACGCTCCTAATCAACTCGTTACCTTCATTAAAGACAGCTGCCTTACATAGTCACCTTTATAAAAGACTCCTGTCCACAGATTCAATTAATCAGACAGACTTTAACCTCTACAACATAAGCAAGACCAAAGAGCTTTATAAGAATGTCAGGGACAAGATCATAAGATCATAGACCTGCACAAAGCTGGAATGGGCTACAAAACCATAAGTAAGATGCTGGGTGAGAAGTAGACAACTGTTGGTGCAATAGTAAGAAAATGGAAGAAATACAAAATGACTGTCAATCGACATCGATCTGGGACACCATGCAAAATCTCACCTCATGGTTTATCCTTGATCATGAGGAAGATGAGAGATCAGCCTAAAACTACGCAGGGGGAACTTGTTAATGATCTCAAGGCAGCTGGGACCACAGTCACCAAGAAAACCATTGGTAACACATTACGCCGTAAAGGTTTAAAATCCTGCAGTGCCCGCAAAGTCCCGCTGCTCAAGAAGGCATATGTGCAGGCCTGTCTGAAGTTTGCCAATGAACACTTGGATGATTCTGTGAGTGTTTGGAGAAGGTGCTGTGGTCAGATGAGACAAAAATTGAGGTCTTTAGCATTAACTCAACTCGCCGTGTTTGGAGGAAGAGAAATGCTACCTATGACCCAAAGAACACTGTCCCCACTGCCAAGCATGGAGGGGGAAACATTATGTTTTGGAGGTGTTTCTCTGCTAAGGGCACAGGACTACTTCACTGCATCAATGGGAGAATGAATGGAGCCATGTACCGCAAAATCCTGAGTGACAACTTCATTCTTTCCACCAGGACATTAAAAATGGGCCGTGGCTGGGTCCCTTAGCAGGACAATGACCCAAAACATACAGCCAAGGCAACAAAGGAGTGGTTCAGAAAGAAGCACATTAAGGTCATGGCGTGGCCTAACCAGTCTCCAGACCTTAATCCCATAGAAAACTTATGGAGGGAGTTGAAGTTCTGAGTTGCCAAGCGACAGCCTCAAAATTGTAATGATTTAGAGATGATCTGCAAACAGGAATGGACCAAAATTCCTCCTGACATGTGCGCAAAACTCATCATCAACTACAAAAAACGTCTGACTGCTGTGCTTGCCACCAAGTATTAAGTCTTGCTTGCTAGAGGGATCAAATACTTATTTCTCAATGCAAAATGCAAATAAATTTATATAAGTTATACAATGTGATTTTCTGGATTTTATTTTTGATATTCTATCTCTCAATGTTAAAATTAACCTACCTTTAAAATTATAGACTGTTCATGTCTTTGTCAGTGGGCAAACTTACAAAATCAGCAAGGGATCAAATAATTATTTCCTTCACTGTAGCACAAGCAATCAAATGATTTCAGATTGAACCCCCCTAAGTGGACTAATGGGTACAATGTAAAGCAAAGAAAAAAGATGTTTGGAAAAAATATATAAATGTTCAAATTACTCCCCTTTTCCATCATTAAAAATAAAAAAATACACATTTGGTGTTGCTGCATTCACAAATGTCCGATTTATCAAAATATAAAATAAATGAATCCTAGTGGTAAACATCGTAACACTAAAAATAAAAAGATCAAAATGTCAGAATTTGGGTTTCTTGGCCGCTGCAACAGCCCAAAAAAATGTAATAACAGGCAATTAAAACGTTGTATCTATCCCACAACTATATCAATAAAAACAAAAGCTCAGAAAAAAAAACAAAAAAATAAGCCCTCACACAGCTCCATATCCCTAAATTTGAAAACGTTACAGCTCTCTAAAAGTGGAGTCACAAAAAATTATATTTTCAAAATTTCTGAATTTATTTTCACCACTTAAATAAAACAAAAACTAAACATGTTTGGTATCTTTGTAAACATACTGACCTGGAGAAACATACAGTTGTGTTCAAAAGTTTACATACCCCAGCAGAATTTTTGCTTTCTTGGCCTTCTTTCAGAGAATATGAATGATAACACCAAAACTTTTTCTCTTTTTCTGGTGATTTTGGCCTGATAACATGCACAGAAGTTGACACAAATGAGTTTGACTGGCTACTAAAGGCAACATTATCACCTGTGACCTGTTTGCTTTTAATCAGTGTGTGTGCCTAAAAGCTGAGTGAGTTTCTGGGATCCAGACAGACTTTCATCCAGCCACTGAGGTTTCTGGATTGTGAGTCATGGGGAAGCAAAAGAACTGTCAATGGATCTACAGGAAAAAGAAGTTGAACTGTATAAAACAGGAAAGGGATACAAAAAGATTTCCAAGGAATTGATCATGCCAGTCAGCAGCATTCAAACTGTGATTAACAAGTGGAAAATCGGGGGCTCTGTAAGAACAAAACCACGGTCAGGTAGACCCAACAAAAATTTCATCCACAAGTGCCAGGAAAATTGTTTGGGATGTAAAGAAAAACCCACAAATAACATCAGCTGAAATATTGGACTCTCTGAAAACTAGCAGTGTGGCTGTTTCATGATGCACAATAAGGAGGTACTTGAAGAAAAATGGGCTGTATGATCAAGTCGCCAGAAGAAAGCCATTACTGCACAAATGCCAAATGTAGGTTTATACAGTTCAACTACCTTTTACCGTAGATCCGTTGACAGTTCTTTTGCTTTCCCCATGACTCACAATCCAGAAACGTCAGTGGCTGGATGAAAGCCTGTCTGGATTCCAGAAACTCACTCAGCTTTTATGCACACACACTGATTAAAAGCAAACACGTCACAGGTTACCTTTCGCAGTCTGTCAAACCCATTTCTGTCAACTTCTGTGCATATTATCAGGCCAAAATCAGCAGGGTATGTAAACTTTTGATCAGGGTCATTTGGATGTTTTGGGTTATCATTATGATTTAAAATGAGAAAACATAGTAGTTTGACAATTAATGGCTTCACCCAACCAGTAACCATGAGTGGAGAAAAAGTTTTGGTGTTATCATTCATATTCTCTGAAAAAAGGACAAGAAAGCAAAAATTCTGCTGGGGTATGTAAACTTTTGAGCAAAACTGTATATCTCATCATTACAGTGGTTCCAGTATGTTCCACAGTTTAACAACAACTCTCAGCATCTTCTTACCATCATTAAGAACATGCTGGGAGTTGTAGGTTTATGATATACAAATGTACTGTATATGTGCTGATTTGACATTGCAAACACAGTTTGTTAAAAAAATAATAAATAAACGCGCTTTACGCACCGTCCACAGTCTAGTGCTTCGAGTCTCCAGCGTCAGTGTCAAAATTGGCGCTGATGTCACAAATGACAGCACAGCAGCCAGTCACTCAGTTCATTCTGTCTATACCAGTAGAGCTCACTGATTGGCTGCCGCACTGTCAAAGTGACTTCAGTACTGCAGCCAATACCAGACACCAGTGCAGTAGTTGAAACTCAGCATTGGACTCTGGGATTATGAGTAAAACATATTTTGCTTGTTTGTTTAGATTAAGACAACCCCTACTTTGCTGTATTCATGTACTGAGGATTATTTAGGTGCTGTACTCATGGCACAGATAGTGGTTCTAGTGATGTATTCATGTTCTGATGGTGGTTCTGGTGCTATATTTACCGATTAAAATTTATGACCTTTGGGGTGTGCTCTGGAGGAAAATAGATGATGGCACATTAGATTAATAAGTAGCATGACTGCAGGAGACATAGCCTTTCCCTGGCAGACAGTAGCACTTCTTCTGTCATGCAGAACAGTGTAGTGACATGCACGTGCCACTCCAATGGATGTCCATAGTGTTACTTAGGACCAGGGCTGCCACTAGGGATTTTGGGGCCCCATATTGGCAATATTTTTAGAGCCCCCTTGAGACTTCTTCCAGGCTCCACCCCTCATCCACAATCTCACCACCCTCTCTTGGAAAAACTCCACTTCTGCACAATCGTCTTCATCAATCACACATTAACTGTTCCCATCAACAGATCACACACATAGCCAGCAGCTTTTGTTTTGGCCAAAATATTTTTTAATCTGCCACCACGACAAGGTAGACTCTTTTGGATGGGCACTACTCTACTGTAACTTACTAAACATTTGTTAAAATATGCAATACAATTTAAGTATATATTTATTTATTTTTCAATTTTTAAAACAACCAATAATTTCACATACAAGGCACAAATACCACCGCACCATGACCAGACCACATATTACCACCACAGTGACCGAATAATAACACATACAAAGAAAAAATACCACTACACCATGACCAGATGACTTATTACCACTACATAGTTACCGAAAACTACAATACTGATCATTAATAAAAAAACACAATACTAATATCATCATAAGTGCCATTATCCACATGATAGCTGTACTTAGTATTCAGTGCCCATGTAGAGGTAATACCGTGACCACTGGTGACATTGTACACAGAAGCTTTGTATATAGTGTCAGGGTACAGGTTACAGTGATCACCAGTGACATTATAGACACGAGTGCTGTATATAGTGTACAGGTAATACAGTAATCACCAGTAACCTTATACACAGAACAGAGCGCTGTTCATAGTGTCAGTGTATGGGTATTACAGTGATCACTGGTGACATTGTACACAGGAGCTTGGTATATAATATACAGTGCATAGTGTGCATGTACAGGCAATACGCTGACTCACCAGTGACATCGCTAGCTGACGTCCTTCATCTTCGCTTTTCATCTTCATCCAGCACAGATCATCATCACTTCTTTCAGCCAGGACTTGTCTCTGCAGAAAATAACACAATTATCTAAAGCACAGCTTGCAGAGCACATGACTTAATCTTTTCCCAACTTCTACACTACAGCAGATGAAGAAAAAAAGCGACATAGTGTCCTCTGCACAGTAACAGGACCCTCCATTGATAACAGTATCCTCAAAACATAAAATACATGACTGCAGTAATAATATCCCTTAATTAGCCCCTACAGTAATAATATCCCCCATCCTGGCCTGTTTGTGTCTCATTCCTGGCTCAAGTCACATGTTCATCCTGCCCTCATGAGTATCCATTCTGCCCCATGTACTGTCCCATCTTCCCCATATGATCTCCACACCCTGTCACATGTGCCTCCAACCTGCCCCATCTGTCTCCTTCCTGCCCCATCTGTCTCCATCTTGCCCCATGATTCTGCACCATGTGTCTCCATTCTGTCCCATCTGTTTTGATCCTGCCCCATGTGTCTCCATCCTGCACCATGTGTCTCCATCATGCCCCATCTGTCTCCATCCTGTCCCATGATCCTGGCCCATCTGTCTCCATCCTGCCCCATCTGTCTCCATCTTGCCTCATCTGTCTCCATCCTGCCCCATGTTCCTGCTTCATCTGTCTCCATCCTGCCCCATGATTCTGCACCATGGGGCAGGATGGAGACATATGGGGCAGGATGGGGGCACATTATCTATGTGTCTCCACCCTGCAGTTTGCCCCTTTCAATAAAAATTAAAAAAAACACTCTCTCCTTACCTGGCCAAGGTCCATCAGCGACGTCCCCTCCATTCATTTCAAACACGGACTCTCCAGTGAATGACAATGATGTAATATGCCAGTGATGTGCGCGCTGACTTCAGCTGCAAGCCTCCGATTGGCTTGCGGATTTAAACTATTGCCGTGCGGGCCCACATGGCAATAGATCTTAAATGAACCTACGTCTCGGACGCTGGTTCAGTTACTGCACCGGCAAAATCCTCCTGCCCCTGAGGCCCGGTAATCAAGTCCTTGGGGCCCCCTCTGCTCACCGGGCCCCATACGCCAGTCAGGGCAGTAATGCCCTGATGGCAGCCCTGCTTACGACTGTTATCATCTAATACATGATCTGCATTCAGAAAAATCACTGTTATCTGTGGAGTTATATAGGACTGCAGATGACATCTGCTACATTATCTGTACTCATATCTATCACTGTGTTATCTGTGGTTTTACATAGGACTGCAGGTGACATCTTCCACATTATCTGAACTCAGAGAGTTCTCACTGCGTTATCTGTGGTGTCAAATAGGACTGCAGATAACGTCTACTACATTATCTGTACTCAGAGCTATCACTGTGTTATCTGTGCTTTTACATAGGACTGCAGGTGACCTCTACTACATTATCTGTACTCAGAGCTATAACTGTGTTATCTATGGTGTTACAGAGGACTGCAGTTCGCATCTACTACATTATCTATACTCATTATTTTGGAGGGTTATCACTGGGTTAATTATGGTGTTGTGCTTTTTTCGGGGGAGGAGGAGAGTGGTTATTTGTTGGGGCTTTGCCCCATGATCTTTTCTGACCCTAGCAACACCCCTGCCATAAGCATCGTATACATTCTATTTCTAGACCATTTATATTCAATCTCCAAATTAATCAAAATTGGTTAATGCTTCTTCCAAGAAAGGATTACTATATAGATTTTGTGAGTAATGAGGAGTTGAGGAAACATCAATATTAATATCAATATGGAAAGATTGTATCTTTAGGAAAGCTATATAAGAAGAAAAATGTGTACCAGGTTATTGATTTCATGAGGACACCTTATCCGCTCTGCAGAGAAAGGATGGAAACATTGTTTAAAGGAAAGTAATTGTTTAATTATTTAGAAAGATGAGAAGTATTTTATTTTTAATACATTCCTTTAATGCAACGGTGCGCAAAATTTTTTTAGCAAGAGGGCCGCATTGTCATCTTTTTCTACTTTAATGGAACGCAATGAAACTTAAGCCCCTTTATGTTGTACTAATATGGCATTGCTAGTCAAGCAGTGGCTAAAAACTGAAATGCTCATATGTATTCACTTATAAAATTACTAATTATTGCCCATCCACTGCTGTTCTGGTCCTATTCTATTTAGTGGAATGCTCATCACTCACATATCAAATACATACAGCACACATTCGATTCAAATATCAGTCAAATACAACTCATTCCACTCACATAAATAGTCGCATATAGCTCACACCACTCACACATCAGACACATGCAGCACACATAATAGTCACATACAGCTCATACCTCTCATGAAGGCAGCGTTCAGAAACGCGCGTTGGGGAGGACGCCATCCAGGAGCAAATGTGCCACATTACTTTGTAAGTGATTTCCTAACTTGGTTTTACTATTTAGCACTTTTTTCATGTTTCACTGCACATTTTTATTACACCTCTATTTAGTGCTGCTATCATGTCGCTCCAATCTCTATCCTGCCTCTCCTAGGTGTAGTCTTGCGGTACTGGGGCGAAGTGTCCGTGGAGGAGTCGTCTGTGGCGTCGGTGTAGAAGGATGGAGGTCAGCGGTGGGGGCCTGAAATATCCTGGTAGTCTCTGCGTGTTTACCCCAGTCAATCCTACAGTACGCACCGTGGACAGACAGTGGTATGGTACGGGACATCTCCCCAGTATCGGAGGTGAGAGTGTAGGGAAGGTGACCTGACGGACAGACTGACTGGTCAGATTTCAAAAGGGAAAACAGCTAGGAAAGTGTAGGTGATGTGCAGTACCTTGAACTGACATTAGAGGGCAGGGAGGAGTGTGAGCATAGGACTTGACATCAGCTTAGGGCTAAGAAACCGTTGGTCATGGAGGGCGGAGTTATAGGGAACCGGGAAAGCTATAAATTTGACAGGAGGGTTCCAGAAAGTTCCAGTCCCCAGGGGGAGCTCAAGTGACGAGGACTGTGACAGTTGCTGCACTGTGAGGAAAACCCAACCAGGGGGACTGAGGAGAATGGAAGTCAGGGGGGTGGTCCTGACATGAAGTACCGCAGTATAGATGAGGCTCCGGGTGTGAACACCGTATTGCAACGACGCTTGACCAGTAACATTACTGTTGGTGTATAGGCCTAAGGCAGCCACAGTGACGGAGCTGTCAGAGCGTCACTGAGTGTAAAAGGGGACGGTACGTAAATATACGTCCCTGGAGAAAGTGTGTCACCCTGTGTTCTGTAACCGGAGAACTGTGAAGGAAAGTGCGGTGTGCTGTGAGGCTGTCTGGCAGATGGCGAGGTAAAGAATAAACTTGGACCTGTTGCACCCGAAACTTGCCTTCAGCTTGTGTCTGTACGTTACTGCACAGTATCCAGAAGGACCACCCCCCAGCCTGGCCCACCGACCCTACATTTGGCGTAGTCGGCAGGATCAACGCCGCTAATACAATATCTTCTGCAGCAGGCCTGCCTCTGAGGAGTGGGAACGGACTTGGACTGCACTGTGTGGATTACAAACACCTGTGGATTACAAATTACCAACCTGTGGATTACAAATTGGGAGTGCTGTGGCGTACCTGCGTTGCCAGCAGAGGATCCGGGGTGGTACCAGGTCCGGAGCAAGATGGCGGTGCTGCTTCAGCGCAGAGGGGAGATCCCGGTGTTTGCCGTTGTCTCCAATGGACTGGGGCCCCCTCCTACGTACCCTTGGGGACGGCGATATGTACCAGGAGGCCACCGCTCCCGCAGACTGGACCCTGACAAGTGGGTGGAAAGGCCTGCCGTCACCCCACCCAGCAGAGGGAGTGGCACAGAGGAAAATATTGTCTGCGGCTGTTTGGCGCCATTCGATTGCTGCCCACTGGACGGGATGCGACGCTGCGGTTGTAGAGGCATCGGCCGTCTGGAGTGGCGATGGCGGTGGGAGGTCGAGCTCTGCCAGAAGATCTATACCTCGGAGTCACGAACAGCCAGTCTGGTCTCGGGTGGAGGAGCGGAGCCATGGCGGATCCCACGGGAGCGGCCGCCCAAGATACCAGCAGAGAGCCCCTCCGCGGAACCTCTGGGCCTGGAGTCCAGCCTCACCGGTTGGTGGAGTGAAGAGCAGAGACTGCAGGAGCAGCCGCGGGAAGATGTGACGGAGACCTCGACGCCAGGGAAGGTGAGAGTTCCCCCGGCTCTGCCAGCGGCTCCGCAAGCGGCCCCCACCACTCAGTGTAGTGTCGTGATGTCGGCGATAAAGAATTCAGAGACGTACACTGATGTGCTAGTGCTTGGCTGCCAGGCCGTGCTTTTCTTTATTCCTTACTTCCTCCTTCCTCTCCACGTCCCTCCCCCGACTCCTCCTCTCCCCTACATCACTGTTACTAGGCAAAGAATGCAAACAAGGGCAACAGCCCACAAACAACAGGAGATGTGACAACATCACACCTCTTCTTTTCTCACAACAAAAAAAAACCTGAAACATTTGAAGAATATTGTCGTTCAAACATTAAGTCTCACTGCAGAACATAGTCTGTAAGGTGGGCAGGTGGTCTTTGATAGGTCCTAGTCAGATAGCGGTGAGACAGCCCATCACCAGATGAGCCCTGAGTATCCCCGGAGACATCCCCTGTTAGGCTTACGGCATCTCCAGTCTCTGGCAGGGAGTCGTCGCTCTCCGCTTCCTCAATAGGCGTGGTTTTTGGGACGTGGCCCCGGAGTTTTTTAAAGTGGGACACATTCCGTGTGACCTGACGACTTTGATTCCGGGCAGTAACCATGGTGCCCTTAACGTCTATAACTTGAAAGGGTTCCGGATAGTACGGTGACACAAACTTGCTAGTCGCTTTTAACCTTTGTGCCAGGACCCAATCGCCCACCTGTATTGCCGGCTGTCTGCCTCGATGGTTGCGCTTATCTGCATACCGTTTCATCTTTTCCTTTGTTATGGAGTCATTAATAGAAATCGGGGTCTGGACGGAGATTGCTGGAATGCTTGGAAGTTTGACCCGTAAGGGCCTGTTGAACAGTGCCGTTGCAGGTGGTATTCCCGTTGTAGAGTGGGGTGTAGCCCTGTACTGTCTGAGGAATGCGTTCAACTCTTGCTGTAAGTCCTTGTGCTCCATGGTAGCAATCCTTAGGGTCTTGTTGAGCGATTGCATGAATCGTTCGACTTCACCGTTGGCCTGAGGCCAGCAAGGAGTTATTTTCCGGTGTGTGAAACCCAGGTAGGTTGCGAAGGACTGAAAGTCTGTGCTATTAAAAGGCGGTCCATTGTCAGATTTCACGATCTCAGGTATGCCATATGCCGAGAAGATCTTGTCTAATTTTGGTAAAACAGCCTTGGCCGAGGTTGTAGAAACATGTTCGATGACTGGAAACCTTGAAAAGTCATCCATGATCACCAGCAGATAGGAGCTATCTGGTAGACTGCAGAAATCGATGCTAACAGCTATCCATGGGCCGGCTGGCAGGGGTGTCATTTGTAATGGTGCACGTCTATGGGCAACTGTAGTGGCTTGGCACGGTATGCATGTTTCAACGAGTGCCTCTACCTTTTTGTCAAGTCCGGGAAACCACACTTTCTCCCGAAGTAGCTGCTTCGTTTTCACGACCCCTTGATGAGCTTCATGCGCCAGATCCAGTACCCTGCTCTGAAGTTTCTGAGGTATCACCAGGCGATTATCTCTTAAGAGCATATTTGAGTCTGATACTGATAGTGAATGTCTCGCGTTAAAGAAAACCTCCAGGTACCCAGCCTGTTCAGGAGGGTGAATGCGGGCCTCAGCGAGAAAACTGCTCCAGTTCTTGGACCGAACCGTCTCTATCACAAATTGAAGTTGGTGATCGGCATCCAGCGCTTGCTTAATTTCCTGTATGGTCATAGCTTTCGGTACCGAATGGGCGACGACAAAGTTGACATGCTCCTTCGCCAGAATCGTCGCGGGGATGTCATCTGTGGTGGGCTGTGGTGCTGGGTGTCTCGAGAAATAGTCTGCGGGATTTCCAGCTCCCGCCTCGTATCTCAACTGGAGATGATAGTTCTGTAAGCGGAGCAACCAGCGTTCAAGACGCGGGGGAGGCTTTGACGAGGGCTTATTGAAAATTGGAACGAGTGGCTTGTGGTCAGTTATCACTGTGAATTGATGTCCAAAAAGGTATAAATGGAAATGAAGGCACCCCCACACAACTGCCAGGGCTTCTCTCTCAGTTTGTGAATATCGCTGCTCTGTATCCGTTAGTGTCTTGCTGGCATATGAGATTGTGGATATGTCGCCTGCGCTAGACACTTGTGTGAGAATTGCCCCTAGGCCTACTGGACTAGCATCCACCAGTAGCTGTGTGGGTTTTGACGGGTCAAAATAGGCCATGACCGTGTCGCTGGTTAGGTTGGTTTTCAATGCGTCAAAAGCTGCTTGCTGCTCAGTACCCCATGTCCACGGAGAGTCTTTCTTTGTGAGCTTTCGCAGAGGTTCAGAAACAGTGGCTAGGTCAGGTATAAATCGCCCACAGTATGTGACCAGTCCTAGGAAGCTGCGAACATCTGACACATTTTGCGGTGGGCTAGCCGATTTTATGGCAGCCACTTTCTGTGGGTCAGCTGAAACTCCTTGTTCAGAAAAGATGTATCCAAAAAAAGTTAATGATTTTTGGTTAAATTCACATTTTGACGGATTGACAGTGAGATTGCAGGCTTGGAGTCTTTGAAACACTTGTTCTAGGCGATTGTCATGTTCCTCTTGGGTTGTGCCATAAATGAGAATGTCATCACTGACGTTGAGGACTCCTGCAATGCCAGACAGAACCTGGCTGACGATATTCTGAAAAATTTCTGCGGCCGATGAGATGCCAAAGTTCAATCTCTTAAATCTGCGCAGGCCCACATGCGTGCTAAAAGTTGTAATGTACCTGGAGTCTGGATGCAATTCAAGTTGATGATAGCCTGAGTTTAGGTCAATTTTTGAAAATACCTTCGCACCATTCAGGTCTGCGAGAATGTCATCAATAGTGGGCGTGATGTGCCTTTCTCTTTGGATCGCCCGATTGGCGTGGCGCATATCCACACATAGTTAGATTTTACCTGGCTGCTTCGGTTTAGGTGCAACAACGATTGGTGAAACCCAGGGGGTTGGGCCTTCAACGCATTCGACGACATCGGACGCCTCCAGGTCTTGCAGTTCTTGCTCCACAAGCTTGCGGACATGGAATGGAATGCGCCTGTGGGGCTGAATAGAGGGCTGTACTGACGGATCTATATGCAATTTTATTTGAACATCCTTTAGCTTACCTAGGCCTTTAAAGAGATTTGGGTACTTCTGCATAATGTGGTGGGCCGAAGGACCTGTAATGCTGTTGACAAGGTTCACAAGGCTCAGAGATATTGCACTGGTACAGCTGAGAAGTGTGTCCGCAGAGCATTCTACCACATAAAAGGTGTCAGTGATGGACTTTCCTTCAGCTGCAACTTCTGACTGAAATTTTCCGCACAGGGGCAGTGCAGCTGCTGAGCCATAAGGAAAAATCTTTATATTAGTACTTTGTAGAGTAGGTTTGTTTAGGAGCTGGTTGTAGACTGTATGACTGATGACGTTGACTGATGCCCCCGTGTCCACCAGGGCTTCTATTGGATTGCCATTCACTAGGATTACTCATTTTGGATTAGTAACTGCGTGCACAGTATTAGATCCCTCTTCCGTCACGGAGAATAAATAGGTGCTGTGGGACTCGTCATTAATCTGCAGTGTTTGGATCTTCGGTGGCCTAGGTTGTGCGGTGGTATGAGGAGATTGTGGCTTGGATCTAAACACCTTTGCAAAATGATTTTGCTTTCCGCAATTATGACAAGTTCCTCCCTTTGCTGGGCAGACATTCTGGTGAGGATACGATCCACCGCAGTTGTAACATGTGGCTGCCTGCGTGCAAGGCACATTTGGTTTCTGTGTAAGCTTTGCTATAGAAGATGTCACGTCTGGCTCATGCTCGATGTTCTCTATCAGTTTAGCTTGTTTGTCTGCAGCATCATTTATACGCGCTGTATCTAGCAACTTCGCTAACGTCATGGTGGGGTCTCTGAGTGCTTGTCTCCTTAACTTGGAGGAAATACATCCTTGTACGATCTGCATTTGGATTTCTTTGTCTACTTCCGCAAATTCACAGTGCGCTGCAAGGTGTCGTAGTCGGACATGATACTCAGCCATGCTTTCTGCTGGCGACTGCTTTGACTGCCTGAACTTAAAAATTTCAAATGCTGGATTTCTGTGAGGGGAGAAGTGCTTGCTTAACGCAGCTTTGCTGAGCTCATAGTCCTTGTCCTCCCCTGTATTCGGCAGAGTAGTGAATATATCGTAAACCTGCTCCCCTGCGTAGTGTAACAGCATGGCTTTTTTCCGGGTATCATCAGAGACATTCATGGCTTGCAGAAATATCTCAAATCGCTTTAGCCATTTATCCCAAGATACTGCCAGGTTTGCTTGGGACTGATGCACATCAAAAGCAGGAAATGCGGGTAGACAAGCCATAGTGAGTGCTGATAGCCTTGTAGACTGTTCGTGGGACTGAAATACCTGTGGCTGATGAATGAACGCTTCCTCGTCGCCAGTTGTAGTGTCGTGATGTCGGCGATAAAGAATTCAGAGACGTACACTGATGTGCTAGTGCTTGGCTGCCAGGCCGTGCTTTTCTTTATTCCTTACTTCCTCCTTCCTCTCCACGTCCCTCCCCCGACTCCTCCTCTCCCCTACATCACTGTTACTAGGCAAAGAATGCAAACAAGGGCAACAGCCCACAAATAACAGGAGATGTGACAACATCACACTCAGCTGCAGCACGCGGCCTCCTGTGATCCCGAAAGGCTGGCCAAGGAAGACCCCACTGTCTATGTGGAGCTGAGTGGGCCCTCCACCCCGCCCGGTGACGCCACGCCCGGTGTTGCCGGTGCGGAGCCTGTTTCCAGAAGATGCTGTTGCATCTCCCCTGCAAGGGTGACATCCTCCCAGAAACCAGCTGTTACTCCGGCTATGATGGCTCCGGCTGAAGCTCCGGATGCAGCCCACCCTGCGGCCGCGGTTATACCGGCATTGGAACTGGCTGCAGCCTATTTGTCAGGCCCTGTGGCCCAACATCCAGAAAACCTGTCTGCCCCTATCCGCCACCCAGCCCCAGGGACTTGGTGTCGTACTACAAAGAGTACTGTCCCCGCGGCTACTACGCGGTAGCTGTGATTGCTGAGTCCGAAGGTCACGAGCCCCGTAGAAAGAACTCACAGGACACTCCTTACATCCCGGGAGCTCCACGGCTGTGGGGCCCCTCGCTGCCGGCCACTAGGAGGTGGCTTGAACTTTCGAAATTTTGTTGCACCGTTGTGCAAATCACAAGGACAGTTTGCGTCCAAGTTAATTAGAAAAAGTTTAATAGAAAAATTGAAGTTTTTTGTGTGTTAAGCTTGACAAAAGCGGGGATGTAAGGAGAGAGGAAGTGTCCATGTTAAAGGAAGGGGGAGAAGGAGAAAATCTGTTATGTTTATGTTATTTATATGTTGGTTTTAACAAGCAATAGTAAAAAGAAAAAATTTAAGAAAATGGGGTACTTGGAATATTATAGAGTTGTTCTGATGTATGATATGCACAAGAAAATGCGACAGGTCTGGGTAAGGGAAGGTCTGTGTGACCAAAGGAAATGTGAGACCGAAGGGGTCTATGAGTTGAGAGGGTCTGGGAGACGGGGACGCCGACCATGACTGGTAATTAGGAGAAATACAAAGAAATGGAAGATGTGAAGCAGACAGTAGTCCTAGGTCAGGTCCCAGACACCACGGACACCCCAAGAAGAAGAAGGCGGGCGCTGGCAATGATCTGGTAGGTGTAAGGCCTCGATCATGGCATACCGGATTGTGAGAAGTGACAGAAGGGAAGAATAGGAGAGGAAGATTGTTGGGGATGACAATAGACAAAGGAAGAGGGAGTGTAGGAAAGGTGACCTGACGGACGGACTGACTGGTCAGATTTCAAAAGGGAAAACAGCTAGGAAAGTGTAGGTGACGTGCAGTACCTTGAACTGACATTAGAGGGCAGGGAGGAGTGTGAGCATGGGACTTGACATCAGCTTAGGGCTTAAGAAAGAGGGTTCCAGAAAGTTTCAGTCCCCAGGCGGAGCTCAAGTGATAAGGACACTGTGACAGTTGTGGCACTGTGAGGAAAACCTAACCAGGGGGACTGAGGAGAGAGAAAGTCAGGGGGGTGGTCCTAACATAAACTACCGCAGTATAGACGAGGCTCTGGGTGTGGGACACCGTATTTGGAACGATGTTTGACCAGTAAAATTACTGTTGGTGCATATGTGGCGCCCCCAGGGGTATGGTCGCCACACTGGCCTTGCCTTCCTCCAGGGGAGGGTAATGCCAGGCTTGGAAGCAGTGATGGGTCTCTCCAGCAGTTAACCTAATGCATGCAACACAGTTCCGCTCCAAGCCAGCAGGGGGAACTCTGAACCAGTATGAAGGGAAGGGGGTGCTCCCTGAGGGCTGAGAGGGAGGAGTGGGCAGAGAGTTGAGGGAGGTCCACGCGTACAGACGTGTGGAAGAGAGTGGAGGTTGAGCTCTGGGTGGAGAGCTCCCTGACTGCAAGAGTGCAAGAACTGGAGCCTGGTCTCCACGGTGGTACGGATACTAATGGTCCTGCCACAGATACCAGAGGAGTAGGAGGCTGTAAGTGTCCTGCTCCCATCAGAGACTTGGGACACAACAGCAATTGAGTAGAGAGCCAGGACTCAGGAGAGGAGTCCCCAAGAGAGACTACAGCTGTCTGTCATACAAGTATAGTTCTAGGAACATCTGAAGAGAGGCATTCCAGAGTAACTAAGTACTGGGGTGCTTCACACCACAAGGCGCTAGGAAGGAGACTGCACAGCCCTTCTGCTGAGAGAGAATCCTGATCTGCTTCCAGGCTAACCTGCTCCAACACCATCTGTAATCAGGACCCTGGACTGCATATATTAAGTAAAGGTACCAAAACTGCCACCGCTGTGTCTTGTCTGTTCCCTACGCTTCCAGCACTGCTACCTCCCCGTGCTGGTTACATCTACACTGCCCTGGGACTACAGCTCCACCTGTGGGGAGCTTTTACATCTTTGCTGCACCCTACCATCAGTCCCAGCGGATCTGTATGCAGAGTTGGCCTAACACCATACTTGCTGAACACCGCGGGTGGCGTCACAAACTTTTCTACCATTAACTACATCCCCCATTGCTTGGGCGCCCAGGGCCACGGACCGGGTCTCCGCTGCTGTGACACATCCCCCTGACACCGGCCCGGTGCTGAGTACCCCACAGCCCTGGGAGGGCGACCCAATTTGGCATCACGAACAGGATTACGGAACCCGGAATCCCCGGGTCCTGTGTGCCATAGACTGTGTTTGTGAACTGTGTGTGAATTTGGCGCCAGAAATCGCCATTGCCGGGCTGCTTGGTACGCGCGGGAAGAAAGAGGAGGGCCTTCATGGGCGGAGCCTGCCGCAGAGGGTGAAGAAGTGAAGTGCCGCGCGGGAAGAGAGGACAGCGCGCGAGAGGAGGGGGAGATGAGGCCTACAGCCCGGAGCGTCGGGCCTGTGAAGCGGCCGCCGGTGAGCTCACACAACCCCCGACCCTGGCTAACGTTAACTAGGGGGGGAGAAGATGTCCGCGCTGCAAGTCAATGCAGCGGCGGACGCCGTTGCTAACCCCGCGGTACCGCCAGGAGGAGCGCCCGCCGCAGCGGTCCCCATAATGCCGCTGTCCATGCCCTACATACCGGGAGCGGCCTGGCTATGGCAGTACTCGGGTGAGTCACATACCTTGAGTGAATTTAAAGAGAGACTGTGCAGCTTGTTTAAAGTTTACGCTCTGTCTGAAGACCAGAAAGTGAATATCCTGATTGGACAGTTAACGGGTGCCGCACTGAGGGAGGTGAAAGCCTGGCAGGCCACCGATAAAGAGACTGTTGCAAAGGTCCTGGCCAAGATGAAGAGCACCTTTGACACCCGCACTGCAGCTGAGATCAAGATGCGGTTCTTTGGCTGTAAACAGAGGCCACAAGACAGTATCCGGGATTATGCCCTCAACCTGCAGGCGGCGCTACGAGCAGTTAAGCAAGTTGATCCTGACAGCGTAAAGGAAGAAGATAAACTGTTGAAGGAGCAGTTCTTTGAAGGACTCCTATCTAGTACCCACAGAGGACAGTTGCGTATTATAACCCTGCAAAACCCTGATCTGGTCTTTGCTGAATTTAAGGACAGGGCTATTCGGGTACTGCAGGAGTCCACTGACAGCCGTCCAGCGCCCCCTAGGCACCCAGCGATCACCTACCATCAAGAAGCAACGTCTTTCCCTTCCATCCCTGTGGAGGCTGATGCACAGACTCTGGATAACGATCCAACTGAGGAGCTGCGTCTTCAAGGCCAGGAGCTGACCAACGGGATGGCTGCACTTACCAAAACCGTGCAGTCCCTGCAACTGTCCTCCAAAGACAAGATCCAGCTTGCTTCCAGTCCAGAGGATGTCCCGTGGCTCCAGAGGAGGTGAACCCCGCCACTTCGAGGAAGAAACAACGATCGCTGTGACCAGGACGGACGTCCCATCTGTCGTCGCTGCTACAAGGCAGATAATCTTGCAAGGTACTGTCCTTTAAACGAGCAACCCCTGGGGCAGAGGGCCAACCCCCAGGAGTAGGTTCAGCAGGCCCAAGGAACTGGAGAGCCAAGTATGTGGGAGGAAGACCGATCCTTCCTGTGGTGATTGACGGCATCCCCATGAACGCTTTGTTGGACACTGGCTCCCAGGTGACCACTATGCCGTACGTTCTGTACAAGAGGTACTGGGCTGATTCTGAACTCACCTGTGGTCCAACTGATGAACTAACAGTAGTTGCTAGTAACGGTCATACCTTGCCACAGATTGGATGCAAGGAAAATACTGTTAAGGTGGGGCGGGTAGAGCTAAAATCACAAGGTCTGATTGTTGTTGATATTGATCGACGTGAATGTAATCCCATGATGACTCTTGGTACAAATGTAATTAAAAACTGTCTGTCCGAGGTTATTGTCTTGTTGCAACAGGTGGCTGAGACTGCTGTTTCCGGAGAACAACGAGTCCTGCTGAAGGAGATCTGAGCCCTGATGCAAAGACAACAGGTGGAACTCTCTGGCGGAGAGATTGGCAGCGTCAGAGTGAGTGATGCTTTTCCCATTGTAATACCCCCCAGGAGTGAAATGTTGATATGGTGTCGGGCAGCTGTAGGCCTTAGAGGGAGGGATTACCAGGCATTGGTGGAACCAGTATACTCCAAAAGCAGGCCCACTGTCCTGACAGCCAGAGGGGTGGTTGACGTACAAAAGGGGAGAGTACCTGTACGCCTTCTGAATTGTGGAGAGGAGGAAGCTACAATACCTCGGTACGCCACAGTTGCCAAGCTGCTCACTGTTAATAACAACTCATTGCAGGCAGCAGAGCCCTTGGTCTCATCCAACCTGGTGGAGGACAGCGGCTCTGGAAAGCAGCTAGAAGAGTGGTGCCAGCAACTGCAGGTGGGAACTGACTCTACACCTTCATACCAGAGAAATGGGGTCTACAGAGTGACACAAGAGTATGAACGGGTATTCAGCAAACACCCACTAGATTTTGGGCAGGCAAAAGGGGTTCAACATCATATCCCCACTGGAGACCATCCACCCATAAAGGAAAGGTACAGACCTATACCCCCAACACAGTACCAATGTGCTAAGAGTATGCTGAAAGAGATGAAGGAAGCTGGGGTTATCAGGGACAGTTGTAGCCCATGGGCAGCTCCCATAGTTTTTGTAAAGAAAAAGGATGGCACCATGAGAATGTGTGTTGATTACAGGAAAATTAACAGCATTACACATAAAGATGCCTACCCATTACCTAGGATTGAGGAATCCTTAGCTGCACTTAAAACCGCTACTTACTTTTCCACCTTGGATCTCACCAGTGGGTATTGGCAGGTTCCCGTGGCAGAGGCAGATAAGGAGAAAATAGCATTTACTACTCCAATGGGTCTCTGTGAGTTCAATTACATGCCATTCAGGCTTTGCACTGCTCCCGGAACATTTCAACGGCTGATGGAGTGTTGCCTGGGACACATGAACTTTGAGACAGTCCTGTTATACCTGGATGATGTCATTGTTTTCTCCAAGACCTATGAAGAACATCTGGAACACCTGGCTGAAGTACTTGAAGCTTTGTCCAATTTTGGCCTGAAGGTGAAGCCTTCCAAATGCCGCCTCCTGATGCAAAAGGTACAGTACTTTGGTCATGTGGTCAGTGCAGAAGGTGTGGCACCAGATCCTGACAAGGTCACAGTCATCCGGGACTGGAAGAAGCCCAGCAACCTCCACGAGGTACGCCAATTCTTTGGACTGGTAGGCTACTATCGGAGATTCATCAAAGGCTTTACTGAAATAGCTACCCCGATGCAAGACCTTCTGGTGGGGCAGTCCAAGAAAAGCAAGCAGAAGAATTCCACGTTTGAATGGACTGAAGAATTGGAGAAGTCCTTCACCAGACTGAAGATGGCCCTCACCGGTGACGAAGTTCTGGCTTACCCAGATTATGACAAACCCTTTGTGCTGTACACAGATGCCAGCAACATGGGATTAGGAGCAGTACTGTAGCAGGTACAGAACGGAAAAGAGAGAGTGATCTCCTACGCCAGTAGGAAGCTACGTCCCACTGAGAGGAACCTGGATAATTACAGTTCTTTCAAGCTGGAGTTCCTTGCCATAGTCTGGGCGGTTACCTAGCTTCTTCCAAGTTTACAATCTTCACGGACAACAATCCGTTGACCCACTTGGACACTGCAAAACTGGGTGCCCTGGAGCAGCGGTGGATGGCTCGGCTGTCTAACTACGAGTTTACTATCAAGTACCGAGCAGGGCACAAGAATGCCAATGCGGATGCGCTATCCAGGATGCCTAATCTGCCAGATGCAGGAGAAGACCCAGAGGCACTGGAAGAGATAGAGTTGCCTCCCTTCCACCGACCACTGGCGGCCCAGCGTGCTCAGGGGGTGAGAGACAGGCGGTCTGGCTTGAAGGAAGTCACCCTGAATCCATTGCCCTATCATGACTGGGTCGAAGCGCAAGATAATGACCCGCCAGTCCGCCTGGTGAAGGAGCTACTGCTACAAGCTGACTCACGCCCAGGTTTGAGTGCTCCTGAAGAAACCCAGCAGTTGTGGAAGGAGAAAGGCCGGCTGTTCATATATGAAGGGTAGCTATGTCGAAGGAGTATCAATGCCCGCACTCATGAGCTAGTCTGGCAGGTGGTGGTCCCAAAGAGAGATGCATCAATGGTCCTGGAAGCATACCACAATGGAGCTGGACACTTCGGATGGAAGAAGTTGGAAACGTTGCTCCGAGAGAGGTTCTACTGGACTGGGAGTATGGACAGTGTAACCTGCGCAGAGAGATGGCTGCTCTGGCATGAGGCTCCTGAGTTTTTTAGTTTTTTCTCCCCGTTTAATTGTTAATTCTCCCTTTGGTTCACTCACCATTGCGTAGCTACAGGATTCGGCAGAGCTGGGAGTAGTGTGGAGACTGCGATCAGCTGGGACCGGTGTCTTTCTGTCCTCGTGGAGCTCCGTGCCTGGATCCAGCTGGGAGAGAGTGAAGCTGCTGGCTGCATGCCAACTTTCCTACAACTTGTACCCATTTCCAGAAAGCAGATGATCCCAGGATAGGAAACCTGGTGGAGTGTGCGGTGCTGGAGTTGTTCTCGAGATCTTGTGGTCCATGTGGAGCTGTAGGGCTACAGGATTCGGCAGAGCTGGGAGTAGTGTGGAGACTGCGACCAGCTGGGACCGGTGTCTTTCTGTCCTCGTGGAGCTCCGTGCCTGGTTTCAGCTGGGAGAGAGTGAAGCTGCTGGCTGCCTGCCAACTTTCCTACAACTTGTACCCATTTCCAGCAAGCAGATGATCCCGGGATAGGAAAACTGTTGGAGTGTGCGGTGCTGGAGATGTTCTGGAGATCTTGTGGTCCAGGTGGAGCTGAAGGGGTGAGCTGGGCAGGTTTGGACTGACTTTTGGCGTGTCCCCTGATGTCCCTGTCTTGTTGCACCCATGCCCTCCCCCAGAAGTGCTGGGAGCACCCTTAATGGAAAGTTGTACATTTAACTCTGCTAAGCTGTGACTGTTCAGTCTTTATAGCTAAAAGCTGAGTGTAATCATGGCCACTGCACTCTGTAAACCTACTCTTATGATTTCAAGGGACGATTTATTATTCTTGAATCATCCGCAATTTCTCATGGACTCCCCTTCTTGGAGCATGATTGCTAATTCAACAATTGAGTACATAAAATCCATTACTTCTGTGAAACCTGTGGAGGTGTACTGCAAGAGAGGCAGGAGAGGAGGCGTCCTGGCACGCCATCGGAGGAGAGGGTTCAGAACAGCTCTTCCTTCACTCCACTTGGCTAATGTCCGTTCGTTATCTAACAAAATGGAGGATCTGAGCTTACTTTGTAACATGAGATCTGATATGGCCAATTCAGCTGCTCTTTGTTTTACTGAGACCTGGTTGAATGAGACCATCCCTGATTGCAGTCTGGATCTACCTGGTTTTGTTATCTACAGAGCTGACCGTGATTGTGTAGCTTCAGGTAAACAAAGGGGGGGAGGGGTATGTCTCTACATCAACACTAGTTGGTGCTGTGATGTTAACATACTGGGAAAAGGTTGCTCTCAAGATCTAGAGTACCTTGCACTCAATTGTAGACCATTTTACTCTCCAAGAGAGTTTTCATCTATGGTTCTGGTTGCAGTATATATTCCCCCTCAAGCATCTGTTAAAGCTGCTATTGGTGAATTAGCTTGCAAAATATCAGAATGGGAGAAAGGATCTCCAGAAGCATTTGTGATCGTAATGGGGGACTTTAACAAAGGAAAACTCAACCTGGATCTCCCCAAATTTACTCAACATATAAACTGCTTTTCGAGAGAGAACAATATGCTTGATCACTGCTATACAGTCATAAAAGGGGCCTACAGGGCAGTGAGGAGAGCAGCAGTGGTCTTTTCAGATCACTGTCTAATTCATTTAATTCCAGCCTACAGGCAAAGGTTGAAAACATCCAAACCTACAGTTTATACAAAGAAGACATTGTCTGAGGAGGCAAAATTGCAACTACAAGCATGCTTTGAATGCACGGACTGGGAGGTATTCCAGGAAACATGCTCGGGTCTGGATGAATGGGTTGATGCAGTGTCCTCATATATCCGTTTTTGTGAAGACACGTTTATTCCATCCAAATCTGTCCACTTTCGGGGAAACAACAAGCCGTGGTTTACAAATAAAGTCAGGTTGATCCGTAAGAGAAAAGAGAAGGCTTATAAAGCAGGCGATATTACTGAATTCAAGGAACTTAGGAACTCGCTATCTAAAGAGATCAAGTTAGCCAAACACGAGTATGCAAAGATTCTGGAAGAAAGGTTCTCATCAAAAGATACTAGATCTGCATGGAGAGGATTAAGAGAGGTCACCAATTATAAAAGCCACCCCACAATAGTGAACCCCAGCAGAAGTCTGGCAGCAGAGTTAAATGAATTCTACTGCAGATTTGAGGCAAGCTCTACACACAGTGGCTATTCATCTCTAAGCTCCTCAGTCTGTTCATATAAAGATCATTCATTGTGCATCACCCAAGTAGTGATCTCCGAGGCAAAGGTGATACGCATCCTGAAGGGACTTAAGGTCAAAAAGGCACCAGGCCCTGATGGTGTATCTCCAATGTGTCTGAAAGTATGTGCTACCCAGCTTGCCCCTATACTGACAAATATATACAATGTGTCACTGAAAGAGTGCATTGTACCTCAGTGTTGGAAAAGTTCCACAATTATCCCTGTCCCCAAGAAAGTGGGATCCTCTGAGTTGAACGACTATAGACCAGTAACACTCACATCTGTAGCTATGAAAGTCTTCGAAAGAATTATGATGTCCCACCTGATAAAATTCACGCAGAAGCTATGGGACCCGCTTCAGTTTGCCTATAAGGAGAATCGTTCGGCAAACGACACTGTCAATCTGGCACTGAAGTACATTTTGGATCATACAGATGAACTGCACTCATATGTCCGGATTCTTTTCATGGACTTTAGCTCAGCGTTCAATACCATTGATCCGAATTTACTTCATAAGAAAATGGTAGCTCTTGGAGTCCCTCTCAACTTATGCTTGTGGATTTATAACTTCCTGACAGCCAGGATACAGAGTGTAAAAGTTGGACCATTCACTTCGGACACCTTGGTCACAAACATCGGGGCACCTCAGGGGTGTGTTTTGTCCCCGTTACTGTTTTCTCTCTATACGAATGATTGCATCTCTTCAGCAGACTCAGTAAAAATCTTGAAATTTGCCGATGATATGACACTGATTGGTCTTATCAGGGGAAATGCTGAAGACTTGTATCAGAGTGAGGTGAAAAGAATATGTGACTGGTGTAAAGCCAATAATCTTGTACTCAACACTAAAAAAACTGCTTAGATGGTTGTGGATTTTAGGAAAGATCAACATGAGATACTTCCAATCTGCATCCATGACGAAGTGGTTCTTAGGGTCACAGAGACCAAATTTCTTGGTGTTATCATCTCTCATGATCTTAAATGGGGGAAAAATGTGGATGCTGTTATAAGAACAGCACAACAGAGGATGCTCTTCCTGCGTCAGCTGAAAAGATATGGTTTGTCTAAGAATCTGCTGATCTTATTCTTTAATGCTGTCATCAGATCTGTGATTTGTTCCTCTCTGATAGTCTGGTATGGGGGAGCCACTGCGCATGACAAACTCCGCTTACAAAGGACTTTCAGAACAGCAGAGAGATTTATAGGTTCCCCCCCTGCCTAAAATCCAGGATCTTTATGATAAGAGTATTCGATCCCACGCATTGAAAATTTCATCTGATCCCTCTCACCCGGGACACTCCTCATTCCAACTAATCCCTTCAGGACGTCGCTTCAGAGTCCCCAAATGCAGCACCAACCGCCATATGAACAGCTTCTATCCACTCTCTGTTCAACAATTAAATCGTCATGTGTAGACTATATACTGTATCTGTCTTGTTAGATGTTACTTGTTGTATCTGTTGTTATATATTATGTTGCCTCTTTGCCACAAAGAATTCCTTGTATATATGTAATATGTACTTGGCGATAATAAATTTGATTGATTGATTGAATGATTGAGAAAGGATAGAGACAGCCAAAGAGCCCCTCTGCAACCCATCATCACCAAACAGCCACTTGAGTTGGTGGCCCTGGACCATGTGAAGCTGGTTCCTAGCCGGTCAGGTTACCTCTATGCCCTTACCATTGTGGACCACTATTCAAGATTCCTGGTGGTTGTGCCTGCCAAAGAGCAAACTGCCAGAACAGCAGCCAGAGTGTTCTAACTGCACTTCTGTAGACCACATGTGTACCCTGAGAGAGTGCTTACTGATCAAGGTCCGGCTTTCGAGGCAAAAGTGTTTCATGAATTCTGTAACCTGTATGGTTGTAAGAAGATCCGGACAACACTGTATCATCCACAGACCAATGGCATGTACGAGAAGATGAACCAGGTAGTGATTGACCTGCTGAAGACATTGCCCTTGGAGGAGAGAAATCTGGTAGACCTCTACACCCATATTCCCGTGAACTCTACCAACTGTACTCCAGATGAGGGCCGGACCTGGTAAGCTGCCTATTGACTTGGACATGGGAGTCCTGACACCTGAAGTGGCGTCCCCAGATGCTGATTGGGACATGGAGAGGCAGCAACAATACAGAAGAGTTCAAGAATGTGTGGAGAAGAGTTTGACCCAGGCAAGACAAAAGCAGGAGAAGCTTTACAATCAAAATGCACCTGCCGTTCCTTTGTCTCCGGGGGAGCAAGTCTTGAAAAGAAAGTGAAGATTGCACAAATTGGATGATCAGTGGGAAGCTGAACCTTATACTATCCTGCCCTCGAACTTTGATAATACTAAGGTGTGCCTTGTGAGTAAAGATGGAGGGGAGACCTCAACAGCGGTATCAAGAGATCATTTGAAGTTGTGTCCTGACCAGTTGAAGGAAAGGAAAGAAGAACCAGATAACATCCGGCCCATAGTTGAAGAAGAGAAGGTCAGCACAGTGCTTAGCGAATTCCTTGCGAATTGGACTAGAGTGAACGATGCTATAGTGGTGCCAGTGTTGCTGTTTCCCCAATTGGTAGCACAGGAAGACGTGACTCAAGAGAATCAGGAAAATCGGGTAGCAGATGCCACACCAGCAGTGGAGCCAGAGAACCCTCGCCCTGCCAGTGGTGAACCTGTTGTACCTTTGGTGAGTCTAAGACGTCACTGTCAGTCCAGTATCCCTGTGTTACAAAGAACCCTCAGTAGTGTATCCAGTACATTACCCATTGCATCAGTCTTACGCAGATCTACCCGCACCGCACAAGGCATACTACCAGTTAGATACTGTATATAAAGTAATGTAATTGTTGAAATTTTGTAAATATGTAACTGTTTATCAAATTTTGTGCCTACAGGTAACCTGTAAGAGTTCCTTGGAGTTTTCTTGTTCTCTTTATGGACACTGAACCACAGGACTTGTGTACTTGTGTGTGGTAAAAAAAACTTTCACCATTTGCCCAGGAATGGACCATGGACATTGATGCTGGACTTATCATCATAGGACCATTTTTGAGCTTTTGGTTTTTGTACATTTTTTACCTTTTTCAAATCTTGTACAATTATTGTTGTTTATACGTTATATATGTTGTTTTTCATGTTTCTTGTTCAGCCCAGGAGTGCTGACTTGCACTAGGGGGGAATGTGGCGCCCCAGGGGTATGGTCGCCACACTGGCCTTGCCTTCCTCCAGGAGAGGGTAATGCCAGGCTTGGAAGCAGTGATGGGTCTCTCCAGCAGTTAACCTAATGCATGCAACACAGTTCCGCTCCAAGCCAGCAGGGGGAACTCTGAACCAGTATGAAGGGAAGGGGTGCTCCCTGAGGGCTGAGAGGGAGGAGTGGGCAGAGAGTTGAGGGAGGTCCACGTGTGCAAACGTGTGGAAGAGAGTGGAGAGCTCCCTGACTGCAAGAGCGCAAGAACTGGAGCCTGGTCTCCACGGTGGTACGGATACTAACGGACCTGCCACAGATACCAGAGGATTAGGAGGCTGTAAATGCCCTGCTCCCATCAGAGACTTGGGACACAACAGCAATTGAGTAGAGAGCCAGGACTCAGGAGAGGAGTGCCCAAGAGCGGCTACAGCTGTCTGTCATACAAGTATAGTTCTAGGAACATCTGAAGAGAGGCATTCCAGAGTAACTAAGTACTGGGGTGCTTCACACCACAAGGCGCTAGGAAGGAGACTGCACAGCCCTTCTGCTGAGAGAGAATCCTGATCTGCTTCCAGGCTAACCTGCTCCAACACCATCTGTAATCAGGACCCTGGGCTGCATACATTAAGTAAAGGTACCAAAACTGCAACCGCTGTGTCTTGTCTGTTCCCTACGCTTCCAGCACTGCTACCTCCCCGTGCTGGTTACATCTACACTGCCCTGGGACTACAGCTCCACCTGTGGGGAGCTTTTACATCTTTGCTGCACCCTACCATCAGTCCCAATGGATCTGTATGCAGCGTTGGCCTAACACCATACTTGCCAAACACCACGGGTGGTGTCACAAACTATTTTACCATTAACTACATCTCCCATTGCTTGGGCGCCCAGGGCCACGGACCGGGTCACCGCTGCTGTGACACATCCCCCTGACACCGGCCCAGTGCCGAGTACCCCACAGCCCTGGGAAGGCGACCCACATAGGCCTACGGCGGCCACAGTGATGGAGCTGTCTGAAACATCGCAGAGTGTAAAAGGGATGGTACGTACATATACGTCCCTGGAGAAAGTACATGTCACAAGGTGTTCTGTAACCGGAGAGTTGTGCAGAGAAGTGCGGTGTGGTGAGAGGCCGTCAGGCGGGCGGCGAGAAAGCGAATAAACTTGTACCTGTTGCACCCAAAGCTGCCTTCAGCTTGTGTCTGTACGTTACTGAGCGGTATCCAGAGGGACCACCCCCCAGCCCGGCCCACCGACCCTACACTAAGTGTAGGGTTCTAGCAGGTTCGCAGGATGCAGTGACGAGACACGAGACTGAGTGTGGTTTGTGGAAATAACTTTAATTAACTGTAGCCGCTGGGGCTATATTGATCAACCAAAAAAAAAAAAGCAACCAGTACACGCAGGGACTCAACAAACCTAACAACACTTTCTTATGGGTAATGCGACTAACCCAGTTGGCCCGGGTGCTATAGGCCACGTATAACCAAACTGGGTGGTCCTTATCTCTTATAATAAACTTATCCTTCCAGGGGTCTGTCAGGATCACAGGCGTGGCCGCGTAGAGGTTGCTGATGCAGCTGCCTTGACGCCTCGATATTCCGGGATGGAGCTGGGCGCAACAGGCCTTGTAGAAATGATGACGGTGGGGCGCAACAGGCCCGGAAGAAACGATGATGGTGGGGCGCAACAGGCCCTGATGAAATGATGACCGTGGGGCGCAACAGGCCCTGAAGAAACAATGACGGTGGGGTGCAACAGGCCCTGAAGAAACTGTGCTGATGGGCACAACAGGCGTCTCCTTGCGGCTCTCGTCTCACCGCGGGGTTATGACGCAGTCTCAAAATATAACCGTTCGCCGACCTCTGCTCAGGGTCCCTGAGCAAACCGGACGGGGGCCTCTACTACCGCCTATAGCAAGGTGGCACCCCTGGGGCCGGTGATGACAGGGCCGCAGCTGTGGGAGAAGGCAGGGGGGCAGTGTCCTGACCGCTGTAAAAGAATGGTCTGTCGTCGCTGCGGTCGCCTGAGGTAGCCGTCTTTTCACACCAGGGTGGGAAGCAGCGGGATTCGCTGTATGGGACCGTATGCGGGGAGCGGCCGCCGGTGGAAGTCTCTCACGTGTCACTAGTCGGTGAGTCCGCAGCTTTCCTTTCACAGGCCCCTGTCGGGCTCTCCACAACACACCGTCTGCTCTCTCAGTCCTCTCTGTCTCACCCGGCTTCCTGTCTGTTCTACTGCTCTCTGTCAACTGCCACTTCAGCGCGCCCCCTGCTCCTTTTAAGCTTGCCCCGCCCCCTGTTTCCCTGACAACTTCAGTCAAGTCTTTCCTTTTACTGTCTTCCCAGTATCGTTCCCTCAGGAACCCTGATGGCGATCCCCTGGGTACCTGTCCTTTCACTGTCTCAGGGGTAGGCCATTTCTGGATAGCAGCAACCTTCTCCCAGGATGGCCTCACACCCTCTGCCGAAAAGACATGACCCAGATACTCAATCTGAGAGCGAAATAGGTGGCATTTCTGAGGCTTCACCTTCAACCCGTACTTTAACCGGCTGAGTACCTGTCCCAACCGCTTCAGGTGGTCCTCAATGGTGGCGGCATAGACGATGATGTCGTCCCGATAGATCAACGTAGCCTCAAAATTGAGATCTCCCAGACACCGCTCCATCAATCGCTGAAAGGTCCCGGGGGCATTGGCCAGCCCAAACGGCATCCGATTAAACTCAAACAGTCCCATGGGCAATAAGAACGCCGTCTTGGCTCTATCTTCTTCTGACATGGGCACCTGCCAGCACCCACTGGCCAAGTCCAGGGTTGAAAAATATGTAGCTTTTCCCAAGGCGGACAGGGATTCTTCTATGCGGGGCAGTGGATATGAGTCTTTAATAGTGCAAGCATTCAGTTTACGATAATCCACACAAAATCGTAGTGTACCATCTTTCTTCCGGACCAACACGATTGGGGCCGCCCAGGGACTTTGACTTTCCTGTATCACCCCTTTTCACAGCATTTGGGCCAGCAAAGTTTTCACCTCTTGATACTGTAGAGTTGTGGCGGAATCTGTCGATATAGTTCCCGGATAGGGGCCGCTCCTGCTGTGGGGATTTCATGAGTGATGGCGGTGGTACACCCAAAATCATCCTCATGACTTGCAAATACTTCATGGTACTGTTCCATCAATGTTTTTATTTGTGAGAGTTGGGCTGCAGTTAATCCAGAAAGCTCGGCCCGCATCTGCTCCAAAATCTTTCGGCCCTTCTCTTGTGCCGAGACTTCGTGGGCCTGTAAGGTTTGTATTGTTACTTCCCAAGGATCCTTGGGGTGTACTTGTAATTGAACCGCAGGAGCTTGCAGCACTTCTTCTAAAGGCCTTACTAGTTTGGCCAGCACAGTCCGTGCTCTGAGAACGGTGTCTTGGTCTTCAAGGTTAACGCAGTGCACCAGGACTGCTCCTTTTTGCACGGTAGCCAGTGAACGGGCCACCAGAATGCCAGGAGGTAAGCACTCCGAGTGACACAGCTATACCTGCACCTCCACGCCCTCCGAGGGTATCGGGGCTCGAATGGGCAGGGCCACCACAGTCTGTCCAGGAGGTAACACAAGAAGGGGAGTTGCTGGCGTGATGACCTTACCCAGAGCTTCGCCTTCCAGGCGGTCCTGATGTACCCGTGCTCCCCGCACCAGCTGCTGGAATACCTGTCCCTGGGCTGTGCGAGAACCCCACTGCTTCAGAAACCTCTGTGTAGGGTCATTGAGCAGTAGGTTGCCGAACTCTCGTAGAACATTCATGCCTAGGGTGACGGAGTGTTGCTTATCAGCTTCTCCTTGAGTCAGTACCACCCCTCTGCGATCAAGGGATTTACCGCACAGCGTCACTTGCACCCACACCACCCCGGCAAATGGGACCGGCAGTTGGTTGGCAGCTACTAGTCTGATCACGGGCCCCCACTGAGGCCTTGCTGCTTCCGGGAAGTTCCGTTGAAAATACGTTGCGGGCATAGTGGTTACTTGTGACCCCATGTCCACCAGGCACCGGACGGCCCGGCCCTCCACTTCTGCCCAAACCACCGTGCATTTTGCTACCTAATCTTCGGGACTTCCACCACCCCTAGTTGTGGTTTTCGGCTCCGAGCGGCTTCCCCCCAGCCCGGAGCCCTTTAGTTTAATGGCGGCCAGGGTGGGTATCTCCCACACCGTGGACACTCTCGGGCAAAGTGGCCTGGTTCGCCACACTCAAAACACTGGGCCTGTGTAGGTTGACCACCCCGCGGGGAGCGTGATCCCCAGAAGCCGGGGTTAAAGCCAGGTCGTTCAGTCCCGGTCTCGGTTCTTCTCTTTACTTCGGCCAACTCGCCCTTAATACTTTTCAGCTCTTGCTTCATCTCTTCCACCCACTGAGGCTCCTTGACTACATTCACAGAGGCCTCCACCCCTCGGACTTTCCCCACAGGGACCGCCATCCCCTGCTCCTGCTCTCGAGCACGTGCCTGACTTCCCACCTCTGAAAAATCTATTCGGGGATTCATCCTGATCTGTTCCCGCAGTGCCTGTTTGACTAAAGGATCTCGCAAACTAGTCACCAGTAGGTCACGTAGGGTAATGTCAACAGGTCCTGCCCCTACCCCGTCCTTTCTTTCTATAGCTGTATGCAATTCTTGGAGGACATTCATATACTCTGTGATCGTCTCCCCCTCTACTTGCATCCGACTAAACAAACGGGTTCTTAACTCTCCCCATGGGTCTGTTCTACTATCTGTAACACTTTTTCAAAAATGTTGCGGTGACCCGGAGGTTTCAACATCACTGACCTCTGCGCCTCCCCGTCCAGTGCCATGAGTGCCACCTCAGCCTCCAGATCAGGGGTCATTGGGTGCATCCGAAAGAGCCCCCGCATCCGCTCTGTCCAGCTCCATAACATAGTATTGGAGCCGGAAAAATTAGGCAGGTTGTTCAGCATTGCCCCGAATGATATGCTGGTACGAGGACCCTCATCATTTGTAGAGTTTACAGCTGACAACAGTTGACGCAGTCTGGCAGCGTGTGTGTCGTCCGTCGGAAAAAGCAGCCTGGTCTCCTGGCATCACGCTGTGGAGTGGAGAGTGAGTCAACCTTCTCCTGCTGCGCACGCTATCTTCCCGCCAAAGAACCTGTTTTAGCGCGCTCCATCCTTTCTGTCCAGGTCAGAAAGCGTTCCCCTCGGCAACAATGGTGACAGCCCCAATAGTTCTGGCCCTGATACGAGAGAGGTGCCACTAGCCTGGTCCATCTCCCTACACGGTCACATGATGGCATTTGTGAGATTTGTAGACTTGCGGGCATGTGCTGACTAGTCTCATTCAGAATAGAGAAAAGCTGAGTTGATGAGACTAGCCGGTATGTGACTGCAAGTCTACAAGTCTCACACAGGCTGTCAAGTAACCACCCACTCACACATGACAGCATGCACATTAATCCCTGTCACGATTTGGCAGTCTACATAGAGAGCGCTGGCAGATTTTTCCAATCAGACTGAACAACACTTTTAGCTTACTTATAAATCAATATTCTCAGTATCACATTGTTTTCTTTAAAAAGGAGATGTGCTGTTGATTATCTGATGTCCTATGAACACATAATGATCAGTTCTTGACATATGGAAGTGAGGTTGACCTTTATAAACAGACAATTGAAGTTGTACGGTCTTAGGCAGTGAATTTTTTATGACTGCAGACTTCTGAATCTGCACAGATTGGCCGACACAGGTTTTCAGCAGCGAGAGCAGGCTGTCATTTGACCCCAAGTATGCGAAAAGCATGCTTCCCATCAGCTTCCACCTAGGTAGGCATGGTTTCACTCCATCCAAGTGAACTGAGCAAGGCAGAGCATATCAAATTGGAATTTGTTGGGAAGCATGCAAATTGCATTCTTGCAGTAACATGACAGCCTGCTCTCACTACTGACAGATGAGAATCCTGACAGCATGTGACGCGCCCCAGAGGCCGTGGGATACTCGGTACCGGGCCGGTCATCTTAAAGGGATGTGTCACAGTGGCAGTGACCTGGTCCGTGGCCCCAGGCGGTCATGTAAAAGGGGAGTATTGATTAGGGATAAAGTTTATGTAGTGATTAAACGGCAGTTGGAGTGTTTGACTGTAGTATAGCTGGCACTGCCAATGATCCCTGGGGGAGTAGATGGTGATGGCAGTGCAGATGTTTAACCCTCTCCAACCAGGGCTGACCCCCAGAGATTGTGATGGAAGTAGAAGGCACGGAGTGATCAGGCAGGAGACAAGGTAAGTCACTTTATCATTTACTGTAGTTCAGGTGCAGTTCAGAGGAGATATTACAACTCTCACGAGGTTACAGTCTGAATGCAGAATGGGAGTTATCCTTCATTCTGCTGTGACTCGGTGTAAGCTTCCTGCTATTCTAATCCCTTCTGGGACGAAGGCTTCCTGGAGTCTAGAACTTCCAGCATAGCCACTACTCACTGTGTATTCCTCCCCTGGCAACTTGAAACTTGGAACCTGTGTGAAGCTCAAGTTCCTTCTTGCACAATCCTTCACTGATCCTAGTTTGCTGCAGTCTTCCCTGGGAAAACACTCTGCTGTTGGTTGTATAAACCCACACAGTCTCTCAGCTTACCACCCTGATCTGAAAGCTTGGATGGCCTAGGGGCTGACTCCCTGATTCTTCTTAGCTTTGCTTCTGGAGGAAGCGCATGTCATGGCTTCCAGGAGCGTTCTCCATTCTCTCCTTCTTCTTCTCCACTGAAAACAACTCGACTCCTCCCCCTCCCAGTTAGGGTATGTCTGCAAAGTAAGGGAGTGAGGTAAATTGTGTGTTGTGGTCGCTAGCAGAGAAAGCATAACTCCCATTGCTTACAAAACACATGCAAAACAGTACATATTTAAGCCTTTTGTGGCGGTAAAGACCTAGGGCGCCAAACATGCACTGAGCATGCTTTGAGGATTTTGAAAAAAACCTCCTTTAAATGAAAGCCAATTGATTTGTATGTAAGCATTTACCAGCCGTAGTTGCCAAAGTAAATGGGCATTATACCCATGCAGACCGCATATAACCATTGATGTGGGTTTGCCAGGACCAGTGTCAGGACTCTAATGTCAGGACCCTGTCAGCGTCGGCAAACTACCACGCAGAGCAGGGTGACTTACCCACACTATGGGAGAGCACGGGGTCCAATACTGTAGTGAAAGATCTGCGCACGGGACCTGTGACACTAAAGGTAGTATAGAGTACCAGGACCTACGATCATGTGACCATAGGGGGCGTGGCTTAGCGTCCTGCTGCAGTAGATGACTGTAGGATTCTAGGATTACAGGAATCCAGGAGTGAAGATTAGGGGAACTCAGGTCAGACAAGCGGGGGGTCATAGAATCATAGAATCATAGAATCGTAGAGTTGGAAGGGACCTCCTGGGCCATCTGGTCCAACCCCCTGCTCAAAGCAGGATTCGCTAAATCATCCCGGTCAGATGTCTGTCCTGCCTCTGTTTGAAGACTTCCATTGAAGGAGAACTCACCACTTCTCGTGGCAGCCTGTTCCACTCATTGATCACTCTAACTGTCAAAAAGTTTTTTCTAATATCTAATCTGTGTCTCATCCCATTCAGTTTCATCCCATTGCTTCTAGTCTTTCCTTGTGCAAATGAGAATAAAGTTGATCCTTCTACAATGTGACAGCCCTTTAGATATTTGTAGACAGCTATTAAGTCTCCTCTCAGTCTTCTCTTTTGCAAACTAAACATTCCCAAATCCTGCAACCTTTCCTCATAAGACAGGGTTTGCAGACCGGTCACCATTCTGGTCGCTCTTTTCTGAACTTGCTCCAGTTTGTTGATGTCTTTTTTAAAATGTGGTGCCCAAAACTGGACACAATATTCCAGATGAGGTCTGACCAAAGAGGAGTAGAGGGAAATAATGACTTCACGTGATCTAAACTGTATGCTTCTGTTAATACATCCTAGAATTGCATTTGCCTTTTTTGCTGCTGCATCACACTGTTGACTCATATTCAGTCTGTGATCTATTAGTATACCCAAGTCTTTTTCACATGTGCTGTCACTTAGCCATATTCCTCCCATTCTGTATATGCTTTTTTCATTTTTATTGCCCAGATGTAGTACTTTGCATTTCTCCCTGTTAAAAACCATTCTGTTAGTTGCTGCCCACTTCTCCAGTTTATTTAAATCTTTTTGAATCCTCTCTCTCTCTTCTCTAGTATTAGCTATCCCTCCTAGCTTAGTGTCATCAGCAAATTTAATCAGCTTACCCTCAATTCCTTCATCTAAATCGTTGATAAAGATGTTGAACAATAGAGGGCCCAGGACAGAGCCCTGTGGTACCCCACTTGAGACATTCTTCCAACTGGATGTGCAGCCATTTACGACCACTCTTTGGGTCCGATCACTAAGCCAGTTATGAATCCACCTAACAGTTGCCTTGTCCATTCCATACACAGAGAGGGCAGAGTGATACCAGAGGAGCAAGCAGAGAATAGTCAGAACTTAAGCAATGAGTCATACACGGAGATAGCAACGCGGTACAAGGGAGGCAGTCAGAGAGTAGTCAGGTCCAAGGCAAAAGAGTCATACACGGGAATAGCAGAGCAGTACAAAAGGAACAGGCAGAACTCGCAACAGGGACAGAACCGGATCAAAACCAAACAAGCATAAAGTATCACAGTCACAAGGCACACGTACGCACAAGGTCAACTAACTCAGCCGAGGGCAGGAGTATAACTGACACCGGACCTAGGTCGAGTGAGCATTAAATAGCCGCCCTCTGCCAGAGAGAGGCAGAAACAATTAACCCCTGTCTGACCAGGACGGGCCAAAGACAAACCCCATCTTGGATCATGACAACCAGAAGTTTCACAGTTCAATGTGAACTCTTTACTGAATGGTAACTTGATAAGGATTATATATAAGGCATAGCAGGTACACAGTCTTATGCACATTTCCTTAACAAATTGAAGCATTTTCCATACAGTTTTCTTCCTTAGTAGTAAACTCCAGGGTTCTCTATGTCCACTGTTTTCTCCCTACTTCACCACAACCCAGCATTAACACTACAGTCCTGGTCAACAAGTGTTTGTGGAAAATGAGAAAAACCAGCACCAAACAACTTAAAACATACCATCTCAAGCTTACTTGGTGGACCAGCAGTGTACGGCTTACAAAACCTTGGGTGCAACACCTGAAACAATCAGTGTTGTACAAAGTCCAGGCCATAGAGGAAAAAATAGTTGGCACTCTGTGATGCAGTAATATGGGTCCCTGTATTCCTGGACCCGTTGAAACGTCTGATCGATGCAAAATGGCTGTTGTCCTCCACTGCACCTTCTCCCCTGCATTCATGTACTACCTGCATTGAATAAAGAAAGATTTGTTTTTACTGTATCACGGAGTGCCACCTATTTTTTCCTCCTTGGTCTGATCAACAAGTATCTCTTACTTGTTCTGCTGTTCCGTGTTTATGGTAGCACATTTACATTGACTCCAAAAGGAGGAGGAAACAATGACAAAAATGGGGGAAAGGGATATATATAAAACTCAAAAAGATGTGGAATGGGGGGGAAGGAAGAAAGAAGGGAGAGGAAAAGGGAGATACGACTATAAATTAGAGAGTGGGAAGCTATTTCACCATCTCCCGAGATTTCAGTGCTGAGATCTCAATCTTCGCTTGCACTGTGGCCATTTTCCAGGAAGCAATCCACCGCACAGACAAGAAAGCATGGATGGAACGGCAGAGCCCCCCACACAGCACGGGACAGAGCGCGGCGGCAGCGGCAAGCACCGGGGGACAGAGCGCGGCGGTGGCAGCGCCCGGCAGCACCGGGGGACAGAGCAGGCAGCAACACCTGGCAGCAACGGAGGACAGAGCAGGCAGCAGCAACTGGCAGCACCGGAGGACAGAGTGGGCAGCAGCACCTGGCAGCACTGGAGGACAGAGGGGGCAGCAGCACCTGGCAGCACCAGAGGACAGAGCAGGTGGCAGCACCCGGCAGACAGAGTGGGCGGCAGCACCAGGTATAGAGCGCGGCGGCAGCATCAGGGGACTGAGCCAGTGGCAGCACTGAGGGACAGAGCGGGCGGCAGCACCAGGGGACAGAGCGGGCGGCAGCACCAGGTACAAAGAGCGGGGACATAGCACAGCGGCAGCATCGGACACCAGCAGCGGCTAGCCGCACATCAAAACACCCCTTCATCCTAGCAGCAATGTTTCACTCCTGCCTCTTCCAGCTGCAACCCTGGGACCCCACTTCCCACCACTCCCGGTAAGCAATAAGATGCCTGGATTATAAGAAGCACCACCATTTTCTTAAAAAAAAGTTTTTTGCTTTTTTTCTCCTCAAAATATGGGGTGCGTCTTATAAAGCGAAAAATACGGTACATTTCTTCCACTAAAATGTTGTTCTAGGCTAATATGTTTTATTTTTATATAGAATAGAGAAGAAACAGGAATCTGGCACAGCTGTATAACATCGGGATAATGAAGCTGCACACACCAGGGATTATGGGTGCCACTTCCAATGAAAAAAGTTCTGTATATCCGTAGTGAAGAAAATGGATAGGCACCGACCGTACCGTGCAAAATAATCCTTTATTGTGGAATCATCATACCAACAGCAGGCAGATAAAACAATGGAGCAGAAAACAGACGACGATCGTTTCGCACTACATAGCGCTTCTAGAGGTCATATGTAGGACAAAGCTCACAAAGTATATATAAGCAACCATTGCCCTAGTCCCTCCCACCTCACAACAGGTGAAAACATCTCATTGATTATGAGCAAGTGAACAGCAAATACATGCAATACAAAAAACTGCTAAAAACAATACATAAAATCACAAAAACACAGCCATGTCGATTTTGTTCATTGAACCCTGATGGACCTTGAGCATGAGTATGAATAATCCATCTAGCCTCCTTTCTTAATAATAATTTATTTAGTTTCCCTCCTTGTGCAGGCATCTTAGCGGTTTCAATGCCAGCAAACCACAATATTTCGGGATTGCCTGCATGTTTTTAACATGTTCAATTAGTCTAGGAACTCCTTTGCCTGAGATGATGGAATTAAAGTGCTCATGGACACTTACAAATAAGGGACGAATAGTCTTTCCGATGTAATGAAAACCGCAAGGACAAAAAACAACGTATACAACGTAATTTGTGCAGCATGTTATCAAATCTTGGACTTTATGTGAAATACCTCCCATCTGTAAATATTTAGTAGTGAGATGGAAGGAGCAGAAAGAACAATTACCGCACTTATGATTACCTACTGGAATATTTTTTTGCAACCAATTGTTAGATTCACTTTTAACCCGATTCTGGACTAGAACGTCTTTTAAATTCTTTGTCCTCCGATATGTAACAAGCCGACCCCTAGATACTATATCCACAATTTCTTTTTCTCCCTCTAGTAAATGCCAATTCTTGTTAATCGCAGATCTAATTTGACTGTCCATAGGCCCAAACCTAAAATTAAAAATAAATCTTTATTCCTGTTTTTTCTGTTTTTCCCGGCGCTTCTTTTCATGTGAGACAGAAAAATTATCCTCATCCCTTTTTAACGCCATATCTAGAACAGATTTGGGGTAACCCCTGTCAGTAAAACGGTTATAAAGATCCATAAATTGTTCCTTGAACCTAACAGGGTCATTATTAATCCTTTCCAAGCATAAAAATTGGCTGTAAGGAAGGGATTTTTTCAAAAACAATGGATGAGCGCTGTTGAAATGCAACAGAGAATTGGTAGAAGATGGTTTGCGGTATACTTCTGATCGCAGACAGCCATCAACAATATGCACTTGTACGTCCAAGAATTCAAGACTATCTCCCTCAAGTTTGGAAGTGAAGCTCATATTCATATTATTGGATGTGTCCAGGTGATCCACAAATTGTTGGAATGATTCCTGAGACCCATCCCACACTATGAATAAATCATCCACATATCTCAGAAGGAGTTTAATTTGCTTCAAAAAACAATTTTTTGTGGAATAAATGAATTTTTCCTCAAAAATTGCAAGATACAGGTTTACGAAGGTACATGCAATGGGGGTACCCATTGTGGTACTCACCCGCTGCAGGTACCACGTATCCATAAATTTAAAGGCATTGTGCTCCAAAACAAATTTTAATCCCTCGCATATAAACTCTGCAAAATCCTCTCCATTGTCTGTACTGGATAACACTATTTTAACTGCATCTACCCCTGCTAATTGCGGTATTCTGCTAATTATTATTAAGAAAGGAGGCTAGATGGATTATTCGTACTCGTGCTCAAGGTCCATCAGGGTTCAATGACAAAATCGACATCGCTGTGTTTTTGTGATTTTATGCATTGCTTTTAGCAGTTTTTTGTATTGCATGTATTTGCTGTTCACTTGCTCATAATCAATGAGATGTTTTCACCTGTTGTGAGGTGGGAGGGACAAGGGCAATGGTTGCTTATATATACTTTGTGAGCTTTGTCCTACATATGACCTCTAGAAGCGCTATGTAGTGCGAAACGATCGTCATCTGTTTTCTGCTCCATTGTTTTATCTGCCTGCTGTTGGTATGATGATTCCACAATAAAGGATTATTTTGCACGGTACGGTCAGTACCTATACACTTTCTTCACTACTGTTTTATTTTTATAATAATAAATATAATAAATATGAAAAATGGACCTCTCTGTTTGTTGTGCAATTTCTCCTGAGAGCGCCAATACCCTGCATGTAATGGGGAAGTACTTTTGAGGCACAGTGCAAGGCTCAAAAGGGAGGGAGCACCATATTATTGTGTAGATTTTTTGGTTTTGAGGGTACCATGACTCATTGGAAGAGCCCCTGAGGTGTCAGCACAGCAGAACCCCCCATAATGACCTCATTATACAAACTAAACCTCTCAATTAGTAATTAGCGAATACATTTGGCACCATTCGTTACTCGCACTGATAGTACTATACTCGGGCTATTTGTTATTCGGAGAGTAATTTGCTATTCGCCTCAGTATGTTCGAGTGACTCGCCCAGCATGTTTGGTGCTTTATTTGCAGCCAATGAACATTCTGGGCTTGCTTGCCAATTACAGTAATGCCGGCGCCATCTTTGGTGTGGCATTACTGTGATTGGCTGGCCTTACAGCATCATAGGGGATATTTAATCTATGCCGGCGCCATCTTGCCAGAAATAGCTTAGTGCGAGCGTAGTGTGAGCGTAGGGAGAGTGAAAGCAGCATATAGGGAGAGTTTGTGATTACAAAAAGCTCTTTTAAGAGCTACTGACAGTGAAGATCAGTTCTCTGTTTTGTGGAGATAGCGTAGGGAGAGATTTAATAAGAGGGAGAGAGAAATGCAGGCACCTGAGTATTATAATTGCAAGTACTCGTACATGCTGCAGATCTCTGCTAGCTGAAGAAAAGAAGGGAAAGCAGTATATCTTAGTCTTGGAACTCCACAATGTATAAAAGGATGAATTTTATTAGTTCATGACACATAAACAACACATCAAAACATCAAAAACATTTAAAAAATGCAAAAAATGCAGTCACACGCGTATCGCCACACTCTGAGTGACTTCTTCAAGGGAGAATAAAGCGCTGAAGGAGTGCATGTGTCACAAGTATATATAGCACAGTCACATCAGATAAATAATTAGCTGAATAAGTACTAACCCACGAGGTGGAGAGCGTTACATGGCTGCGGCTATCTTGTCGGCGTTGTAAATGGATAAATAAAGTTATTCAAACGTTAGTGACACCACCGGGCAAAGTGACGCCTGCGCAGTAGAAGCCAGGAGACGAGGAAACTATAGCGCATACGTCCAAAACACGTCTGTCAGTGTGTAATCATGGCCGACATAGAGACATGTATAAGTGGCAATACCAAATGCAAGGCGCTTGCGCAACAATTCGGCATATTAGTGAACCTAGACACAGATGTTGATACATTGCAGAGTAACAAGCGCCTGCGCAATATGAACAAAGAAAAACAAGTACAATTCAAGATGTGAATAATAAGCCCATATAACATTAGTAACAGCACCAGGCAAGGTGACGCCTGCACAGTGAAGGCAAAGGAACAGAGAGAGTATAGCGCATACGTCCATGACATGTCAGTCAATGTATAATCATGGACGACATGATAACTTATTTAAAAGCAAGTATAAATAACGCTGCCAGAGAGGAAGCATTTGCACAAAAAACAGCTTATTGATGGACCTAGCCGCTGATGTTAATGCATTAACATAACTGGATTAAGAGCGCCTGCGCAGTAGAGACAAAAAAGCACATTAAGTGCAATTCAGAGTGTAAACAAAAAACCTATATAATGGTAGGCAGCCATTCTACATGATTAAAGACAAACAGTGATATTTGCAAATACTGTAGAGCAAATCTAACACATATGTACAGTACATAGAGATGACGCCTGTATGCAGCTAACATAAATATAAAGTCGCAGCAAATATATATAAGATCTAAAAAACGACCTAAAAATAGTTGACAGGCAATAATGTATAAAAGGCGAGTGTATATAATATCTCAAAAAGATGTACAATCTGACCATTCATGCATGCGCATAATGTATACTATCTGAACAAGGCATACAGATAATGCATAGAGAAGTGCAATGCTTAAAGGTACAAAAGGCTGATCTGCTTCTTAAAAGGTATAATGAAACACAGTTCACAAAAAGACCCCTGTGTTGTATAAAAGTAATATCCATAAGAATATATAATACAGACATTATATATCGCACACGATTGTAGCAGAGTCTTGAAATGGGGATCTAAGAACAGTAGATTCTCAAAATCCAAACTGGTAAGAGACAGTTTTCCATAATCTCAATTGTTTATTTCAAGAAGTACACAAGATGATAAATAATGACATAGTGCTGTGAATAGTAAGAAACGAACCCATAGTTCTATACTGAACAGAACACTATCCCAAAAAATACATATGAAGACACAGATGTACAGGATTCCCTAAAAAGGGGGGAGGGGAGGGAGAAAAAGGGGAGGGGGGAAAACCATTCCCTAAAAAGACCCACAATCAAATGGTAATCCAAAAACATTTGCAGAAAGCTATTCGTGGACAGAAAGTAGCACAATAGTGCATTCAAAATGAAGATACCACGGAATGAATACCAACCCGGTATGCACTATACGAAGGAATCATCATGAGTAGTGTTGAGCATTCCGATACCGCAAGTATCGGGTATCGGCCGATATTAGCGGTATCGGAATTCCGATACTTAATTCCGATACTTTTTTCATATCGGATTCCGGGATCGGAATCGGAATAGGAAGTTCCCATCATGCTATGAGCCTGCTTGCTTTGATTAAGCCAATGGGAATCCTCCGACGTGTGGGCACATCCTGTTAGGCATGTAGGCATGTTAACTATTGGCATGGCTGTGATTGGCTGCCGAAATGATGTCATGATGCACTATAAAAGCCACCGCAGCCGCCATTTCTGGTCACTCTGCTGTGAATTCAGTTAGGGACAGGCTGCTGTAGAAGACTGTGAGGGACAGTTAGAAATAGCGATTCTAAAAACAATATTGTGCTTTATCCAGGCTACATAAACCACCACTGTAGCTTGCTTTTCCCTAGCAGCGCTGTTTTCACAGCTGTCTGCAAGGGCTGTGTGAGTGCAGCTCACGCTGTGGAGTGGGTCCTGCAGCCACGTCAGGCTGTAGGCCACCCAGTGTGATCACTGCTGCCTCATACATCTTTTATTTTTTGAGCTGCATTTTTTAAATAATTTCAATCTAGTGTGCTTCCATCCGTATCCATATACGTTGGTTGCAAACACTAGTAGTAGACAGCGGAGCCTTTCTGCAGCCTTTCAGTGCTAGTGTCCACTTTGCTGCACTGTTCACGGCTGTCTGAGAGGTCTCTGACTGTGTGTGAGTGCAGCTCACGCTGAGTAGTGTGTCCTGCAGCTACGTCTGGCTGTAGGACGCTCAGCGTGCGTCACTGCCTCACACATATTTTTATTTGAGTGCAGCTCATTTTTTCTTCTATTAGTGTGCATCCATCCGTCTCCATCTACGGTGGTTGCAAACACTATATAGGAGTACACAGCGGAGCCTTTCTGCAGCCTGTCAGTGCCAGTGCCCACTTAGCTGCACTGTTGACGGCTGTCTGAGAGGTCTCTGACTGTGTGTGAGTGCAGCTCACACTGAGTAGAGTGTCCTGCAGCTACGTCTGGTTGTAGGACGCTCAACGTGCGTCACTGCCTCACACATATTTGTCTCTGAGTGCAGCTCATTTTTTCTTCTCCTATTAGTGTGCATCCATCCGTATCCATCAACATTGGTTGGTTGCAAACACTATATAGGAGTAGATAGAGGAGCCTTTTTTTCTGGCTTGTGCCCTGCCGGCGCAGCCAGATTAGTATTACCCAATTTTTTTGGAGCCTCATCTTTTGCATTGTAGGTTACCTGCCTGCATTGTAATAGCTCCAAAAAGTTGGTGATACTATCAGTTTCAATTCTTTGTTCTCATACTTTGAGTTTGTTTCAAACAAAGAAACCACATAAAAAGTTCACCAAACACTACATTTTGAACTTGTGTAGGCCACATCAGCTCCTATTAAAGTCTAGTCCACACACACACACTTCATAAAATTAGTGTTTCTTGTACCTGTAACCAGCTGTTCAGGAATAAGCACACTAAGGCCCCCCTTTGTCCTTTTTTGCCTATCTTAAGCAGTCTTGCAAGATGAAGAAGGCAGGGAGTAAGGCGCGGGGGCGTGGGCGTGGGCGTGGAGTTTCAGCAGGGAGAGGACGTGGGGATTCTGCAGGGAGAGGACGTGGGGATTCTACAGGTAGAGGACGTGGGGATTCTGGGCCTGCTGCGGGCACCAGTGGATCAGCATCCCCCAGTTTTAGCAGGCAACAGTCCTTTATGCGCAGCTTTGTAGGACCTCAACGTACCCCACTGCTGCGGGAGGAACAAATTGAAGCCGTTGTCGGATGGATGGCAGCTAACGCATCGACTTCAATTACTTCCGCATCCTCTCAGGGTCAGAGCACCGAAGAGCAACCATCTGTCTCTTCACCACCTGCCAAAGTGCCCAGGCAGTCAGAGAGACATGGACAGGAGCCATCACAATCTCTACTTCTGTTCTCGGAATCTGTTGGCTTGGAAAGAGGGGGCCAGCCAAGCAGCATTCCTGAATGTGAAGAAGAGGGAGTATGCAGTGATGCGCAACTTCTTTGTCCCTCTGAATCTGAAGAGGCGAGTGGGCCAGTGCCTATGGTCAGCACACCTCAGTACGCATCAGATGATGACGAGACTCAGTTGCCACTTTCTGGTGCGTACGGTGCTGGCGAGACAACCCCGGAGAAGCAGCTGTTTGAAGAGGGGAGGGAAGATGATGAGGTCCTTGACCCATCATGGCGTGAGCAACAGGAAGGTGGTGGGAGCAGCTCGGAGGAAGAGATTCCCCTACCGGCCAAAACAGGAGGCAGAGGGAGGGGGAAGACTTGGTTGCCTGTACCCTCCACTTCGGCACCCGTTAGGAGCATTCCTCCTTCCAAAGGCAAACCGGGCGCTCACAAGAGTTGCAGTGCGTGGTCCTTTTTTGACACAGTTGCAGATGACATTTGCTTTGTCAAATGCAAGCTGTGTCATCAGAGAGTCAAAAGAGGGAGAAATGTCAGCAACCTCAATACCACAAATATGTGGAAACATGTGCGCACCAAGCACGAGTTGGAGTTGCAGAGACACCCTCAAGACGTAGGCCAACGTACAGCACCACCTACCACCTCTTCAGTTCGTGTTGGGCCCTCTTCCTCCAGCTCACACACTGCTGGTTCGGCTTCCTCACAGGATCGCCAAGGAAGAACCTCTGCCACTGTTGTCCGGAGACCCTGTCAGATTCCACCCATAACAGCACGTTCCCATCCATCACAGCCATCGGTAGCACAGGCATGGGATAAAAGGCGCCCTTACTCGGCAAACCATCCCCGAGCACAGTCTCTGAATGCTGGCATTGCCAAACTTCTGGCAGTTGAAATGCTGTCATTCAGGCTGGTGGACACTGACACCTTCCGGGACTTAATGGCATTGGCAGTCCCCCAATACAACGTGCCCAGCCGCTTTTATTTCAGCAGGCGAGCCGTCCCTGCCCTGCAGAAACATGTTGAGGGCAAAATAAAACATGCGCTACTAAACGCCGTTAGTAGCAAGGTCCACCTGACCACCGATGCGTGGACCAGTAACCATGGACAGGGACGATACCTTTCCCTCACTGCCCACTGGGTCAATGTTGTGGAGCCGGGTACGGATCTGGAGAGTGGCGCTGTACGTGTTCTTCCAACGCCACGGATTGCAGGACTCCAGTCTGTACACATAGACTCCTCCTCCTACTCAAGTTCCTCAGAAACAGCAGAGCAGGAGCCTGTTACGACCGATATGAGCACAGCCGTGGCCAAACGTCAACAGGCTGTACTCAAATTAATTTCTTTCGGGAATCGAAGCCACACAGCGCAGGAGCTCTGGAATGCTATCAAGCTGGAGAGCGATGTGTGGTTTGGGCCAGCGAATCTCCAGCCGGGCTTGGTAGTGTGTGACAATGGCCGAAATCTGGTGGCAGCTCTTGGCCTAGGCAACCTCACACACATCCCATGTCTGGCACATGTTCTTAACTTGGTCGTGCAGAGCTTTCTGAGGGACTATCCGGATCTTGATGCACTGTTGCACAAGGTCCGCATAGAGTGCGCTCACTTGCGACGTTCCAGCACGGCAAGATCGCGCCTCGCTGCTCTGCAGCGACGATTTGGCCTTCCAGAACATCGCATCATATGTGACCTACCCACCCGGTGGAATTCAACGTTACATATGTTGGAGCGGTTGTGTGAGCAGCAGGCAGCAGTCATGGAGTACCAGCTGCATCAGGCGCAAACAAGTCGCACTGTGCGCCGTTCACACTTCAGCACCATTGAGTGGGCCTCTATGAAGGACATCTGCCTCGTTTTGCGTGCCTTCGATGAATCCACGCGGATGGCGAGTGCAGATGATGCACTAGTCAGCATGACTGTCCCCCTTATCTGCCTGCTTCAACAAACACTGCAAGCACTAAGGGATGAGGTTTCAGAAGAGGTGGAGGATGAGGAGTCCCAAATGCCATCTGCTTCTGGACAGTCTGCGCTACGTGTTTCCTCACAAAGGCCTAGGCAGGGGACACTTTGTGAGGAGGATGAGGAGGAGTCGATGGAGGAGGAAGACATCTCTCCAGAGGAGGGAGGTACACAAACCTCTACTCAGTATGTACAGCGAGGGTGGGGTGATGCAGAGCAGGTCGAGGTCACGCCTCAAACAGGGGACAGCGGTTCTTTGGCAGTTGGGAGTCTGCAGCACATGGTTGATTTCATGCTGCAGTGCCTGAGAAACGACCGCCGCATCGCCCACATTCTCGTCTCGGCTGATTATTGGGTGTACACCCTCCTAGACCCTCGCTACCGGGACAGCGTACAAAGGCTCATACCAACGTTGAACCGGGAGTGTAAAATGCGGGAGTACGAAGAGTCACTGGTGCAGTCCATAATGTTTTCCATTCCACCCGACAGCATTGTTGCAAGTGCTTTACAAAGCAGCTCTGTGCGTCGAGGCAGTGGAGGAAACTCTGCACAAAGAGGGAGCAGAGGCAGTGCCGCAGCACAAGGCAAGACCACTATGGCCCAAATGTGGCAAAGTTTTGTGTGTCCACCACAATTGTCTACACCATCAGCGACGCCTCGAGTCAGCAGGAGGCAACGCTTCCGTCAGATGGTGTCAGACTACATGTCTTGCCCTGTCGCTGTACTCCCAGATGGCTCTTCCCCCTTCAAGTTTTGGGTCTCTAAGCTGGATACATGGCCAGAGCTTAGCCAGTATGCATTGGAGGTGCTGGCTTGCCCTGCTGCCAGTGTATTATCGGAACGTGTCTTTAGTGCCGCAGGTGGTGTACTAACAGACCGTCGCACGCGACTATCTTCCGATAATGTTGACCGGCTGACTTTTCTGAAAATGAACAAGGCCTGGATCTCCAAAGACTTTGCCATTCCTCTTACAGACTAAATTAGTGGTTGGCAACTGTATCCAGGTCTGCTGGTGTGTTCATTTTTCTACCACCTGAACTATAATCCCTGTGCTTCAACACAGCCAGTTGTCGCTCAGATGTGTCGTCTGCACAGAGAAACACACTAGCTCCTGTGTTACTGGGGTTCAGTAATGCCAGCTGATCCCCTGCTGTGTGGACGGCAGAGTCACCAGCTCCATCAACATTCAAACCACTACTGATTTTTAACCGTGCCCAACTTAGGTCTCTGGCTCCACTGTCTCTACTATTTCCCCTGACCTCCAACCCCGCCATCTACATCTCTGAAGTGGCGTCAGCACAATCTACACTTGTTCCTGTGTTCCTGTGGCTCAGTCCCATCAGTTTATCCCCTGATGTGTGTCCGGCAAGGTCTCCTGCTCTGTCCACATTCCCATAACCAGTAGTGGGAATGAGGACAGAGCTGGCGAACTTGCCGGACAAACATCAGGGGATCAACTGATGGGACTGAGCACCAGTAACACAGGAACAAGTGTAGATTGTGCTGACGCCACTTCAGAGATGTAGCTGGCGGGGTTGGAGGCCAGGGTAAATAGTAGAGACAGTGGAGCCAGAGGCCTAAGTGGAGCATGGTTAGAATCAGTAGTAGTCCACAACCTCCATAAAAACCGCTGCCCATTGGCCTCTGCATGCGGCATGCGTAATCCTGGGCACCAACAGCGTCAGTTGGTGTTCAGAAGTGTCGTCTCCACAGAGCCAAACACATTCGTTCAAGTGTTAGTGGGGTTCAGCACTGCCAGCTGTTCCCCTGCTGTGGAGATGGCAAGTCTCCTGCTGCATTCACCTGCCAAAATCCAGTAGGCCCCAGCCTGCTCCTCGCCTAATCCTGGGCTCCAACAGCGTCAGTTGGTGTTCAGAAGTGTCGTCTCCACAGAACCAAACACATTCGTTCAAGTGTTAGTGGGGTTCAGCACTGCCAGCTGTTCCCCTGCTGTGGAGATGGCAAGTCTCCTGCTGCATTCACCTGCCAAAATCCAGTAGGCCCCAGCCTGCTCCTCGCCTAATCCTGGGCTCCAACAGCGTCAGTTGGTGTTCAGAAGTGTCGTCTCCACAGAACCAAACACATTCGTTCAAGTGTTAGTGGGGTTCAGCACTGCCAGCTGTTCCCCTGCTGTGGAGATGGCAAGTCTCCTGCTGCCTTCACCTGCCAAAATCCAGTAGGCCCCAGCCTGCTCCTCGCCTAATCCTGGGCTCCAACAGCGTCAGTTGGTGTTCAGAAGTGTCGTCTCCACAGAGCCAAACACATTCGTTCAAGTGTTAGTGGGGTTCAGCACTGCCAGCTGTTCCCCTGCTGTGGAGATGGCAAGTCTCCTGCTGCCTTCACCTGCCAAAATCCAGTAGGCCCCAGCCTGCTCCTCGCCTAATCCTGGGCTCCAACAGCGTCAGTTGGTGTTCAGAAGTGTCGTCTCCACAGAGCAAAACACATTCGTTCAAGTGTTAGTGGGGTTCAGCACTGCCAGCTGTTCCCCTGCTGTGGAGATGGCAAGTCTCCTGCTGCCTTCACCTGCCAAAATCCAGTAGGCCCCAGCCTGCTCCTCGCCTAATCCTGGGCTCCAACAGCGTCAGTTGGTGTTCAGAAGTGTCGTCTCCACAGAGCCAAACACACTCGTTCAAGTGTTAGTGGGGTTCAGCACTGCCAGCTGTTCCCCTGCTGTGGAGATGGCAAGTCTCCTGCTGCATTCACCTGCCAAAATCCAGTAGGCCCCAGCCTGCTCCTCGCCTAATCCTGGGCTCCAACAGCGTCAGTTGGTGTTCAGAAGTGTCGTCTCCACAGAACCAAACACATTCGTTCAAGTGTTAGTGGGGTTCAGCACTGCCAGCTGTTCCCCTGCTGTGGAGATGGCAAGTCTCCTGCTGCATTCACCTGCCAAAATCCAGTAGGCCCCAGCCTGCTCCTCGCCTAATCCTGGGCTCCAACAGCGTCAGTTGGTGTTCAGAAGTGTCGTCTCCACAGAGCCAAACACATTCGTTCAAGTGTTAGTGGGGTTCAGCACTGCCAGCTGTTCCCCTGCTGTGGAGATGGCAGTCTCTCCTGCTGTCTCCGCATTACAAAGACAGTAGGCCTCTGCCTACACCCTCCTATTTCCTGGGCTTCAACACAGCCAGTTGTAGTTCGGAAGTGCCGTCCACACGGAAAGAGACACTTGCTCCCGTGTCTCAGTGGGGTTCAGTAACGTCAGCTGATCCCCTGCTGTGTGGATGGCAGTCTCTCCTGCTGTAAACTCATTCAAAATACAGTAGGCCTCTGCCTACACCCTCCTATTTCCTGGGCTTCAACACAGCCAGTTGTAGTTCGGAAGTGCCGTCCACACGGAAAGAGACACTTGCTCCCGTGTCTCAGTGGGGTTCAGTAACGTCAGCTGATCCCCTGCTGTGTGGATGGCAGTCTCTCCTGCTGTAAACTCATTCAAAATACAGTAGGCCTCTGCCTACACCCTCCTATTTCCTGGGCTTCAACACAGCCAGTTGTAGTTCGGAAGTGCCGTCCACACGGAAAGAGACACTTGCTCCCGTGTCTCAGTGGGGTTCAGTAACGTCAGCTGATCCCCTGCTGTGTGGATGGCAGTCTCTCCTGCTGTAAACTCATTCAAAATACAGTAGGCCTCTGCCTACACCCTCCTATTTCCTGGGCTTCAACACAGCCAGTTGTAGTTCGGAAGTGCCGTCCACACGGAAAGAGACACTTGCTCCCGTGTCTCAGTGGGGTTCAGTAACGTTAGCTGATCCCCTGCTGTGTGGATGGCAGTCTCTCCTGCTGTCACCTCATTCAAAATTCAGTAGGCCTCTGCCTACACCCTCCTATTTCCTGGGCTTCAACACAGCCAGTTGTAGTTCGGAAGTGCCGTCCACACGGAAAGAGATACTTGCTCCCGTGTCTCAGTGGGGTTCAGTAACGTCAGCTGATCCCCTGCTGTGTGGATGGCAGTCTCTCCTGCTGTAAACTCATTCAAAATACAGTAGGCCTCTGCCTACACCCTCCTATTTCCTGGGCTTCAACACAGCCAGTTGTAGTTCGGAAGTGCCGTCCACACGGAAAGAGACACTTGCTCCCGTGTCTCAGTGGGGTTCAGTAACGTTAGCTGATCCCCTGCTGTGTGGATGGCAGTCTCTCCTGCTGTCACCTCATTCAAAATTCAGTAGGCCTCTGCCTACACCCTCCTATTTCCTGGGCTTCAACACAGCCAGTTGTAGTTCGGAAGTGCCGTCCACACGGAAAGAGACACTTGCTCCCGTGTCTCAGTGGGGTTCAGTAACGTTAGCTGATCCCCTGCTGTGTGGATGGCAGTCTCTCCTGCTGTCACCTCATTCAAAATTCAGTAGGCCTCTGCCTACACCCTCCTATTTCCTGGGCTTCAACACAGCCAGTTGTAGTTCGGAAGTGCCGTCCACACGGAAAGAGATACTTGCTCCCGTGTCTCAGTGGGGTTCAGTAATGTCAGCTGATCCCCTGCTGTGTGGATGGCAGTCTCTCCTGCTGTAAACTCATTCAAAATACAGTAGGCCTCTGCCTACACCCTCCTATTTCCTGGGCTTCAACACAGCCAGTTGTAGTTCGGAAGTGCCGTCCACACGGAAAGAGACACTTGCTCCCGTGTCTCAGTGGGGTTCAGTAACGTTAGCTGATCCCCTGCTGTGTGGATGGCAGTCTCTCCTGCTGTCACCTCATTCAAAATTCAGTAGGCCTCTGCCTACACCCTCCTATTTCCTGGGCTTCAACACAGCCAGTTGTAGTTCGGAAGTGCCGTCCACACGGAAAGAGATACTTGCTCCCGTGTCTCAGTGGGGTTCAGTAACGTCAGCTGATCCCCTGCTGTGTGGATGGCAGTCTCTCCTGCTGTCACCTCATTCAAAATTCAGTAGGCCTCTGCCTACACCCTCCTATTTCCTGGGCTTCAACACAGCCAGTTGTAGTTCGGAAGTGCCGTCCACACGGAAAGAGATACTTGCTCCCGTGTCTCAGTGGGGTTCAGTAACGTCAGCTGATCCCCTGCTGTGTGGATGGCAGTCTCTCCTGCTGTCACCTCATTCAAAATTCAGTAGGCCTCTGCCTACACCCTCCTATTTCCTGGGCTTCAACACAGCCAGTTGTAGTTCGGAAGTGCCGTCCACACGGAAAGAGATACTTGCTCCCGTGTCTCAGTGGGGTTCAGTAATGTCAGCTGATCCCCTGCTGTGTGGATGGCAAAGTCTCCTGCTGCCTACACAGTCGTACCACTACTGATTTTTAACCGTGCTCCAATTAGGCCTGTGGCTCCACTGTCTCTCGTATTTCCCCTGTCCTCCAACCCTGCCAGTTACAGCTCCGAAGTGGCGTCTGCACAATCCACACTTGTTCCTGTGTTACAGGTGTTCAGTGCGATCAGTTAATCCCCTGATGTGTGTCCGGCAATGTCGCCTGCTCTGTCCACATTCCCATTATCGGAATGTGGACAGAGCAGGCGACATTGCCGGACACACATCAGGGGATTAACTGACCGGACTGAACACCTGTAACACAGGAACAAGTGTGGATTGTGCAGACGCCACTTCGGAGCTGTAACTGGCGGGGTTGGAGGACAGGGGAAATACGAAAATCAGTGAATCCACAGGCCTAAGTGGAGCTTGGTTCAAATTAGTAGTCTACAACCGATCTTAAAATTTCTTCAATGCAGCCTAAGCCTGCTCCGTGCTTGTCCCTGGGCTTCAACACAGCCAGTTGTTGCTCGGAAGTGCCGTCTTCACAGAGTAAAACACTAGCTCCTGTGTTTGTGGGGTTCAGTAACGTCAGCTGTTCCCCTGCTGTTTTGATGGCAATCTGTCCTGCTGCCTCCCAATTGACAGCACATCAGGCCTCAGCCTGCTAAGTGCTTGTCCTGGGCTCCAACATCGCCAGTTGCTGCTCATAACTGACTTTGGCACGGGTACTCCCTCCTGCCCAGCTTGGTTCCAGCCCTGCCTGCTGTTTCCGGGAAGTGTCAATGTCAGTTTGCCACCCCAAGTTGCCATGTCGTGTTGCGGTTGGGTTAGCCGAGGCTAGGGTGCCAGCAGTTTAGGTGCTTCCTATGTGGACTGCGGGTTCTGGTAAGAAAGGTTTGTTCCATAGTGCCAGTAGGACAAGCACCCCCTGTAGGACTGTGTGATTCGGTAACTGCGGCCAGCTTGCGGCATGCCAACTTTGCTTTTCAGGGGTAACTTCTGATACCCCTCCGGGTTCCAGCACCGTCAGCTGGTTCTCATCAGAGCCTTTGGCCTAGGTGCCTCCATCTCGGTATCCGAGTTCCAGCAACGTCTGCTGGTCCTTGGTAGTGCTTTGTAGCACAGGTACCTCCTGCTTAGTAACCGGGTTCCAGCACCGTCAGCTGGTCCTCGGTTGTGCCATTGGCTCTTATTCCTTCTGCTGCCCCTCCGGGTGCCAGCACTGTCAGCTGGTCCTCGCTATTTCCATTTGCTCTTGCAGCTTATGCTACCCCTCCGGGTTCCAGCACCGTCAGCTGGTTCTCGTCAGAGCCTTTGGCCTAGGTGCCTCCATCTCGGTATCCGAGTTCCGGCAACGTCTGCTGGTCCTTGGTAGTGCTTTGTAGCACAGGTACCTCCTGCTTAGTAACCGGGTTCCAGCACCGTCAGCTGGTCCTCGGTTGTGCCATTGGCTCTTATTCCTTCTGCTGCCCCTCCGGGTGCCAGCACTGTCAGCTGGTCCTCGCTATTTCCATTTGCTCTTGCAGCTTATGCTACCCCTCCGGGTTCCAGCACCGTCAGCTGGTTCTCGTCAGAGCCTTTGGCCTAGGTGCCTCCATCTCGGTATCCGAGTTCCGGCAACGTCTGCTGGTCCTTGGTAGTGCTTTGTAGCACAGGTACCTCCTGCTTAGTAACCGGGTTCCAGCACCGTCAGCTGGTCCTCGGTTGTGCCATTGGCTCTTATTCCTTCTGCTGCCCCTCCGGGTGCCAGCACTGTCAGCTGGTCCTCGCTATTTCCATTTGCTCTTGCAGCTTATGCTACCCCTCCGGGTTCCAGCACCGTCAGCTGGTTCTCGTCAGAGCCTTTGGCCTAGGTGCCTCCATCTCGGTATCCGAGTTCCGGCAACGTCTGCTGGTCCTTGGTAGTGCTTTGTAGCACAGGTACCTCCTGCTTAGTAACCGGGTTCCAGCACCGTCAGCTGGTCCTCGGTTGTGCCATTGGCTCTTATTCCTTCTGCTGCCCCTCCGGGTGCCAGCACTGTCAGCTGGTCCTCGCTATTTCCATTTGCTCTTGCAGCTTATGCTACCCCTCCGGGTTCCAGCACCGTCAGCTGGTTCTCGTCAGAGCCTTTGGCCTAGGTGCCTCCATCTCGGTATCCGAGTTCCGGCAACGTCTGCTGGTCCTTGGTAGTGCTTTGTAGCACAGGTACCTCCTGCTTAGTAACCGGGTTCCAGCACCGTCAGCTGGTCCTCGGTAGTGCCATTGGCTCTTGTTCCTTCTGCTGCCCCTCCGGGTGCCAGTACCGTCAGCTGGTTCAAGAGGACAAAGAACAGGAAGACAACCACCAAGATGCAGAACAACAAGAGAGAGAAGACAAAGAAGCATAAAAAAAACAAAGCAGAAGAACATTAAGCATAAGACTAATACTCTGAGCAAATGATATTATCTTATTTATAAGCAGAAGAAGACTAAGCAGTGTATGGGGGTGAGTCCGTTCCTCCTCGTGGTGCCCCTGGAAAAGGCCTGCTTCTGCAGGCCAAACTGAACGCGGACAAATCCTGTTGTAAATCTTTTGTGACAGGCAGAACGGAAGGTGTAAACTTCTAACTTTTCTAGATAACAACTACAGGAATGCCTGACACAAACAAGAATATGATGAAGAAGAATAGGAAGAAGATGAAGAAGCTGAATATGTAGAATAATAATTGTTGAATAAGAAGAATATGAAGAATGTAAGAAAAGGAAGAAGAAGAAGAAGAAGAAGAAGAAGAAGAAGAAGAAGAAGAAGAAGAAGAAGAAGAAGAAGAATGTAAAAAAAGGAAGTAGAAGAAGAAGAAGAAGAATGTAAAAAAAGGAATAAGAAGAAGAATGTAAAAAAAGGAAGTAGTAGAAGAAGAAGAAGAATGTAAAAAAAGGAAGTAGAAGAAGAAGAAGAAGAATGTAAAAAAAGGAAGTAGAAGAAGAAGACATACATGTCTGGCAAAATATAAATGAGGCTAACATAGTCAATATCTTTGTAACTCCTAACATCTTTAAAAAAAAAAGTTTAATTCCTGCTATTCCATTTGATTGGGCTAAACCTCTATGGCTTTAATGTCTCCTCCACCTCCCACAATACATTCTACATTATTCTTAGTTGTTTTTCTTCATGTAGAATTAACCTACAAGGAAAGAAAGGGTTTTTTTTAATTCCGATATTTTGGCCCCATTGACTTGCATTGGTTCCCGGTATCGGAATCGGCGATACCGATACTTTTTTTTAAGATCGGCCGATCCATTCCGATCCGATATTTTCAAGTATCGGCTGGTATCGCTCAACTCTAATCATGAGGGAAACATCAATTGGGCAACACATTGATGAATCCCATAAAGTCTCCAGAGGGCACAAAAATGTGCCAACTGAAAAAAAACAAGGTGCTGAAAAAGGCCAAAAAATAGGCCAAAAAATAGATGAGCCCATGATGCTCGATTTTTCACAAGATGCACCCTGAACATTCAAAGATGAAAAAACTGCAGGGATGAATAACATCCTGATGAAAATAGTCCAAAGAAGTCATCATGGGGAAGACATCCATTGGGCGAGATGGTCGGAGAGACATCCATGGATACTGAAGATAGATATTCCAGTTCCTGTCTCTTCTCCTCATACTCATCCTCAGCTGAACTAGCCTCCCCATCACTCCCCAGCTGGGAACTCTGCAGCACTGCCTTGGTGAAGCAGCAGCATGCTCTGCAGAAGCTCATCTGTTTAGGTGATAAAGCTCACAACGCAGCAGAGCTGTTGAAAGTGATAAAAGACCAGACCGATCAGAGGCTCTCCCCGCTGAACCTCCAACCAGATCTGGTTGTGTGCGGTAATGGGCGTAACTTGGTGGTGGTTTTAAAGCTTGGCAAGCTGATACATGTTCCATGCAAGGCAGTGGCATAGCGTGGGGGGGCGGGGGGAGTGGTTCGCCCCAGGCGGCACATGTGTGGGGGCGGCGGGGCAGCAGCAGCAATTTCTCTCTGTGGGAGAAGCGCAGAGGCAGTGAGGCACAGTGGAGTGCAGTGGCGGGCAGGGAGCAATCACAGCAGCTCCGCTGCCTGCAAGAGGGAATAGCAGGAGCGGAGCTGCAAGGGTCCGTCCTGCTTCCTGCCCGGACGCTGTGCTTCCTGTTTGACACAGAGAAGCGCCGCTGAATGATGTCATCATTCAGCGGCCGCTGCTGTGTGAGCGAGGAAGCGCGGGCGATGTTGCAGACAGGTGAGAGGAGAGAGGTGGTGTCTGTGTGTATGTATGTCTGTGTGTGTGTGTGTGTGTGTGTATGTATGTCTGTGTGTATGTGTGTGTGTGTCTTTGTGTGTGTAGGTTAGCCTGGCCCTGGAGGAGATGGGGACATGAGAAGACTGTGAAGGGGAGAGAAGGCCATAATGCCTGGGCCTGGGGTGATGGGAGAAGGCCATGAGGGGGTAATGGGAGAAGGCCATGATGGGGGTGATGCAGAGAAGGCAATGATGGGGAGAAGACAATGATGGGGTGATGGAGCAAGCAATGATGGGAATGATGGGGAGAAGGCAGTGATGGGGTGAAGGAGAAGGCAATGATGGGAGTGATGGAGTGATGAAGCAGGCAATGATGGGAGTGATGGGGAGAAGACAATGATGGGGTGATGGAGCAGGCAATGATGGGAGTGATGGGGAGAAGACAATGATGGGGTGATGGAGCAGGCAATGATGGGAGTGATGGGGAGAAGGCAGTGATAGGGTGAAGGAGAAGGCAATGATGGGGAGAAGGCAGGGGTGGGGGTGATGGGGAGAAGGCAATGATGGGGGTGATGGAGAGGGCAATGATGGGGTGGTGGGGGGAAAATAAATGATGGTGGGGTGGTGGGGGAGAAAGTAATGACGGTGGTGGTGGAAAGGGCAATAAATGGGGGTGGTGGAGGAGGAGGAAATGATGGAGGTGGTGGAATGGGCAATGATGGGAGTGATGGGGGAAAAAGCAAAGATAGTGGTGGGGGAGAAGAAAATGATGGAGGTGGTGAAGAGGGCAATGATGGGGTGGGGGAGAGGACAATAATGGGATGCGAGGGGAGGAGGACAATGAGGACAATGTAATCCCTTATTACGTACCATCCTCTCTAGTTATATTTGATGCCGTCCCTTATTATATAGCTTTCTCTGCTGTTATGTATAGTGCTGTCTCTTACATAGTGTATTCTTGTTAATTTTGTTATTTACAGTGCCCTCTTTTATTACATAGTCCACTCTCTTTTTAGATATAAAATGACTGCTGATCGAGGAGCCAGTGACTAAACTACCAGTCCATCAGCTCCTCCATTAGAAAGGAAGCTTTCCCATGCTCCATCAGCCATCATTGCATTATACAGCTAACAAGACAGGACGGTATGTAATAAAAAACAGAGCTCTATATAATCCAATATGTAAGGTCTGTCACATTATTAAAAATTATTATTAAAAAAGCCATTAGGTCTTCATCCGGCATCATCAAGCTAATACATACATATATATATAGAGAACTGCAAGAAGATGAAAGTCTAGAAATAATAACAGCAGAGTTAGTAGCAGACTAAAAATTAGATCTTTGAGTGTAGTGTGGGCTCTTCGGATGCTTCCGGATTATCAACGACCAAAGGGGCGGCAAATTTTTCGACCGCCCCGGGTGCCACAAACAGTTGCTACGCCACTGATGCATGGCCCCCGTGCTGAACTTGGTTGTACAGCAGTTTTTAAAAACATACACTGACTTACTCTACCTACTTACCAAGGTATGCAGAGTCAGCGCCCATTTCCGAAAGTTATCACAATTATCTCAGGCTTTCAACGGCCGGGAAGCGCTGCAGCAGCACTTTAATTTGCTTCATCACCGACTGATTTGTGACCTGCCCACATGCTGGAATTCGACCTTTCATATGCTGGCAAGACTTAGTGAGCAGCAGAGTGCAGTGTCTGAATTCCAGCTTCTCAATGCGCATCAGAGTAACACTCAGCCCCCACACATAACAACTGCCCAGTGGGTGTGGATCGCTGAGATATGTGAGGTTCCTCAAAACTACACGAAGATGGTGAGCGCTGATAATCCTATTATCAGTGTAACCATCCCGCTGCTTTGTCTAATAAAATGTTCGCTGGAGAATCTCAAAGAGGAAGCTTTGAATGCCGAGCAGGTGGCTATGGAGCAAGATTTTACAGTGGCTGATACCACATAACCCAGCCTCACACAATATTCTCAGGCCAGATTGGGTGATGATGAGGAACAGGAGGAGGAGGAGGCTGAGGAGGAACAGGAGTTTTCAGTCTGTGCTCTCAATCCCAGCTTCATGCCTGTCCAGCATGGATGGCTTGAAGAGGAGGAGGCAATGCGTCATGAGGAGGAGAGGATGGTTAGTATGGTTAGTGTTTTCCCTGGTGGGGACACTGAATGTTTGACTCTTTGTAGTCTGCCACACATGGCACAATTCATGTCCAGATGCCTTTCCCAAGACTCTCGTGTGAAAGACGTTTTGTCCACCATGAAATACTGGCTGTGCACCTTTCTTGACCCACAGTACAGGGAAAAATTTCTTTCTCTCATGTCAGAGGCAGACATAGTGTAAGGGGGTGAGATATAATGTCTTTCATGCTTCCCTTCCCTCTGTCTGTCTTCCAGTTCTTGATGTTTACAAATGTGTTTTAAGATAATTGCCTGCAGTACTGCTACATGTATATCTATGTATTACCACTCATCATTTATGGTATTGCCACATGAATGTGTTACCATTTTATGGAAAACTGTAATATATTGCCTTGCATTATAGTATTGCATATACTATGTGTCTTTTGTAAATGTGCAGTTAGGGAGAGTTAGTGCATCCTTCTTGGGACATTAGAGGAGGGCACTCTTAGTACATGGCTTCCCCATAGACCGAGTAGATGTAATTATGTTGTTGGCCACTAGATGGGGGTACACTAGTGCGGCCTGATAGGAGGTTAATTGTAGGAGGGGCTGCTGGGAGTTAAGGTTAGTGCTGAAGAGCAGTTTAGTCAGACAGGGCCAGGGCGCCCAAGTGTCCACATGGGCTATAAGCCCGGACAGCTCAGCAGCCACATAACGTTAAGTCGCTATAGCCCACGTTACCCACGGCCACTGCGTGTCTTAGCAGTGGGCCAGAACAGAGAGAAAGATGTGGCATCTGATCGCCTGGGCCAATGCTTTAAGGGCAGAAGTTGGCCGGACTAAGGAGACGAAGGGAGATGGAGCTTCAACGAGATTGGTACAGACTGGCCAGATGCTTCACTAGGGGCCATCAAGCGTAGTGACTGATGAATTTGTGTCTGGAGCAAAACAGACTGAAGGAAATTTCATTATAGTGAGGTCAGGCCAGGAAGGAATTGGGAAGCAGTCTAAGACGGTCCGGTCCGGGCGTGTACTGCACAGAAGTGACAGCAAGCAAGGGAAAAATGGGGAAGCAAGCAAATGTTATAATGTACCAACTGTGGATGTAACGTGCAAAATCCTAAGTAAAGAAATAGTTAAAGTTGACTCGGACTGTGTCTCCATTGATGGGGGTTGTCCAGAAGAGGCACCGTTCTGGCCTGGGAAGTGCCCGGGTGAAGCTGAATCTTGAGATGCAGGTAGGTAGAAGAGAAGAGTATTGTTTCATGTAGGGGAAGGACTGGACACAGCTCCTACAGTAATACAGGTCACAATTACAGCCCTGACCCTCCCTTACAATGCCATTTTCAGTGCATGCATGCTAGAGGGCCATTGTTGAAGACTTACTGAAAAGATTACCCTCAGACAACGCTGCTGGCAGAGGTACCAGCTCTTTTCACCCTCAAGGATTACAGGTGAAGGACACGCACATCAGGTGCAACTCGGGGGATTGAATATCCACCAACTGGGCCATTTTCATGAAACGGTCACATCAACAAGGGCTATCTTTGGGTGTTACTATAACGAGGAGAGAGACGTTGACTAAGACGGTGAAGAAGTACTTTACATGGTCATCATTAGTATGCTATGTTCTATTATTATAATTTTTTTTATTGTGCTGCCCTTCTCATGGTCTAAGAGTGGATTTGGGAGCCTGATGTTAATTTTTGGGTCTGCACTTGGACATTGTGGAACATCAATGCATTAATATGCTCCCCACGCTTCTTCAGTTTTCTGCCTTGCACAGAAAAATTATATCAGTAATGAAACATGCTCTATATACAGTATATTCTGCTTGTTCAAAAAACTTCCCCACACATCTCTTTATATAGGGAAATTGTACATAATATCTCTGTTAGCATACGCCATATACTGCTGACATATGCAGCACCCCAGAAGGTGGGTGGAATGCCTGGGTACAAAATCTGTGTCTGAGGGTGAAACCACTGGCCCTTCCCTTGTGTGACGTCCTTCCCAATTTGCTGCCAGAAAGGAGGAGCTGATGCCTCTTGCCCACAACCTGAAGTTACACAGACACAACGGTCAGCAACCACGTCCAGTTCGTTGTCCAAGCGCAGCGTTCAGTTTTCCCTTTATCAGCAATTATGTCTCTTCCCAAATTGTTCGTTAGATAGGGCATACATATTTGTTAGCACTTTACATTGTCCTGTGCCGGACAAAGATTACTCCTGGCTTTTCCAGGCTCCTAAATGAGACTTGTATCTCTTTATTAAACTGTCGCTTCCCTTAAATTTTCAAAATTTTGTTAAAAAAAAAATGGTGGTGGGATATTGGCCAGTTTCTATACATTTTAAGCAGGTTGACGAGACTGGGTTAATACACTCCACAGACCTATTCAGGCCGCAGCCTTACACGTATTGGAACATGGTCATTGCCATGCTAAGTCCTTTACCTGAGATCTGTAGCACTGCCTGTCACCTGAGTTATACACTCTATAGACCTCATCACTCTATGGGACATAGCCTATAATTACTCCATTTTTTCTCAAAACCATGCAAATAATAAATTCTGCCTGGTTGGGTAGTTTACAGAAGAAGTGAGTAGTCTTGTGCAGATTTGTCAATGGCACTCCTGTCTCTTTCCTTTGAGAAGGCTGCTTCCAAGTAAAATGAGTCTTGTACATGTTGCTGACATGGGTTTCAGGCCTAACAGACTGACCAAAATACAAGCCCTCACTTGCATACACTGTATTCGGTATTTAATTCCAATGCTTTTGGTGTCTGATAGAATCCAATTTACTGACATTGAGCATACAGCTCCCCCAACTCCTGTATTATATTCTCCTTACAGTGGCTTCATCTGCTATGAAAGTGGCTCCATTGTGATCCGGTGTCCAAAATGAACTGTGGAGTTCACAAAACACATTTTTCACGGCACCTTCTGGCCCTCTGAAATGTCAAGCGACGGCCGCATAATCACATGGCGGTGGACATGATGGTGGTGGTGGGCGAAGCCCAAAATTCAAATGGGCATGTTTTAGCTGGCATTGTAAAGTGCTGGGGAATATGTATTCCACTATCTATCTAACAATTTTGAATGATGGAGGGACCTCCCAAATGTAGGAGTGAGAGCACTCCCAAATGTATGATACAGGGCCATCTGAGGTCCCTTCACAAATTCAGGTTTCACGGCACCTGCTGGCCCTCTGAAAATGTCAAGTGCTCCCATACTGCTGCCAGTAAGTGCCGCCATACTGCTGCCAGCCACTGCCCCCATACTGCTGCCAAGCAGTGCCCCCATACTGCTGCCAGCCAGTGCCGCCATACTGCTGCCAACCAGTGCCGCCATACTCCTGCTAGCCACTGCCCCCATACTGATCCCAGCCACTACCCCCATACTGATGCCAGCCAATTCTTCGAGATGGCGGAACGCTCCCAGCCCCAAGACCTTTGGCTACTTCAAGGTCCGTTGTTCTATAAAAATGTGAAAAACTAAAAAAAGTTAATAAAATTTAACTTTGTTTTCAAAATAAAATCTGTTCTCCGTTATTTGGTAAAACTCCTGTAATAATGCTCCCCTCCCTTGCTGGGTCAGTTTGTTTTACATCATCCTCCCTAGTCATGGGTGTTTAATGTATGCTTTTTTTTTTTAAAGAAATTAAAATATGCACAGTTTTTTTTGAAAATTTTTTTACTAAACAGTAATTAATGTTTTATAAAAAAAATTAAAATAAATGCAATACAAACAAATAGCACCCTGTCAACAGGACAGAGTGGGGGGGTGGGACATCCAGACTGGTTGGTGGTGAGACAAGAAAATTTCTCAGAAATTATGATAGTCTGGATCATATCCATAGTTGGGATATAAGTCTTGGGATGACATTGAGGAGTTGGGGGAAATATTATGGCCTGGGGAACGTGGTGCTGGTGGTGGGCCATACCCAAATCCTTCGGCAGCGTCAGGCCTGTATGCTGCCACCTGCCCAAAACGCTGCGATGCAGCTGCTGCTGGTCGCGGTGGAGGCCCACTTTGGGGATTAAAAATATTAAGGCTCCCCGTCATTATAACTGATGACGGGGGTATTGGGGATGGGACGTCAACAGTCATTAACAGTAAATTGACTGCTGACATGAAAACATTCTGCCGATCCCATGGCATGGATCGTAGGCTGCCGGCTAAAAATGAGCCGAATTTGTCCAGCTCATCTTGCTTCGATGAAGTGTCGAGCATACTGAGGGTTCGACTAGTGAGGTTTTGTAACGGACTCTGACGCCACCTCCACCCCAGAGACCGAAGTGCCCGCTGCATAACTTGTTGGTGTTTCAGATACGGAATCTGTGGGCGCCGAGGATGTTGGCCTGTCCTCCGAACCATCCGGTGATGAGAATATATGTTCCTTCACCTCCTCTCCCAGACCCTGCTCCGGGCTATTTTGATGGGCCGGTGGTGTTTCGGGCCTGATGTTGCTCTTTCAGCCTAATCTCCATTACGATTACCCTAACCCTAAACCCAATTCTAACCCTAATCCCATCCCTAACCTTAATCCCATCCCTAACCCCAATCCCATCCTTAACCCTAATCCCATCCTTAACCCTAATCACAACCCTAACCCTAATCCCAACTCCAACAATAATCCCAAACCAAACTATAATTTTAAATTGTTATTTTTAATTCAAATTAGAATTCAGGATGGGATTACGGTTAATGATTTGCATAGAGTTGGGATATATTGAAAAAAAGGAAACAGCACAGTACTTAGCTTCGGGTGCCCGGCCCCTGGCAGAAAGTACCGTTTTCAGCCACAATATCCAATATTCATTCCAAATAAAGGCAGCACTTTCTTGAGAAAGGCTCAGTTGAGCCGAAACGTTGCCTTGATATGTGGGCTGAATAAACTCACTACCACTTGAAAGATTTACTATGGAGTGCTGCCTTTATTTGGAATGAATATATATATTTTTTTTTTCTGGAAGGGGGGTTAAAAATGGGGAATATATATATATATTTTTATTTTTTTTGGGGGGGCTTTTTTTCTGGCAGGGGGTTAAAAATGGGGAATATATATATATTTTTTTTTGCAGGGGGGGTTAAAAGTGGGATATATATATATATATATATATATATATATACACACACACAATTTTTTTTCTGGCAGAGGGGATTAAAAATGGGGAATATATATATATATATATATATATATATATATATAATTTTTTTTTTCTGGCAGGGGGGGTTAAAAATGGGGAATATATATATTTTTTATGTATATATTGATTTTTTGGGGAGGGAGGGGTTACAAAAAAACCACACACTTTAATTAAAAATTTTTTAATGAAATAAAGACAAGTTTTTGATAAAATTTTTATTTTTTAGACAATCCAAAAAAACAAATGACGTAATTCAGCTCTGCGCAGGCGCCCTGGGTCACCTAAGATGAACTAATTGATGTGGGAAAAATTCCCACGCTCCTGAGTTCACCTCAGGTCAGCCTGGGAGGCCGCGCAGGCGCAGACCACTCCGCCCGAGTTCACCCAAGCAGCGCGAGCTGCCTTCGGGTGAAGTCAGTATACAATGAACTGGGGCACTTTATGGCCCCGTTCATTGTAGCGGAGTCGGTGGTTTAGATTAGAGCGTAATGTGGCCGCTCTAAACTGTAGATCTTCGTAGGACACTCTTTTTTTTGGGATTCTGTGGAGGGTAGGTATTTTTGTGGTTTGTTATTTTATTTTTTTTTTTAGGTGGAACATGGTCTTCGGGGAATTAGCTGTGTAGGTGAGTAGGGTTTTTCATTTTATTTATTTTTTTTAGGAGGTAACGTCGGGGACAGGTAATTATAATTTTTTTCCACAGGTAACCACTGGCCACGAATGAAAAAAAATTATTGGACAAATTTTATAATTTTAGAAAAAAAAAAATTGGGGGGAAAAAAAACGTTTAAATAAGGGGCCATAATAAATATTATATATATATACATATATATATATATATATATATATATATATATATTTAGAAATATAAGGGGGGTTATTTTATGGACGGACGGGGGGGGACAAAGAAAAAAAAAGTGTTCGTTTTTTTTAACAGCAGGAACAGCTCCATGGGAAATACTGCCACTAGTGAAGGGGGAACAGACATAGGCTGATGGGAGGAGTAGTACTATCGGCCTATGCCACACACCACACAGACGCCGCATACACACCACATTTACACCGCACACCCAACACACACACCGATACACACACACACAGACATTTATCACACTGATGAGGAGGCCCACATCCAGGTCCATCCTGCGGTACTGTTCCATGCCGGCAGTCATGATCCAGAAAGACAGGAATTATGGGATTTTTTCTCATCTTCCCGGATTATGGGATGCTCATGGGATGGCATTATGGGATGGGCCGATGTCTCTTCCTGTAGTGTGCATTTTGAGACTCTTGAAAAACCGCAAATGTTTATTACATTTGCAATTTTCAAGCGTTTCAATACAAGTCTATGTAAACTAATGAACATGCTGCGATTTTTACCGCTTACTTAGCGATACCGCAGTGGTAAAAATCGCAACATTAGCACAACATGTGCGTTTTCCATTACGAATGTATGGGATGCTTTTTTAAGTGTTTCCGCGGCAGAATCGCACATTAAAATCGCCACGGAAACGCTTAAAAAACGCTACGTGGGCACACAGCCTCAGTCTGTACCCTTCCTCCACCCCGAGAAGAGGAGTATAGTAGTGTACCGAAATACACCAACAAGACTAACAAGGTAATACAAACAGGGTAAAAGGAAAATACCAATCATATAAATAAGAACACATAAACAACAAATGTAAACACAGGGGAGTGTTTCCTAGATTATATAGGAAATGAGACAATGCACAGCTGAGCCTTAACACATGGAAGCTTCCAGGAGCTCTCAACTGAGCAGATTAACCCCTACACTGCTAAAAGAAATTAACACTGTTTAATATGAAGGTGAAGTGCTTGTAATCAATACAGGAGAAAGATAAATCAGACGCTGCCATCTTCTGGCTCCTCTCTGTTGCGGTAAACCCGTGACACTTCGCGAGTGACATGGAAGGAGGAAAATTGTACCCAACATGGCCGATTAACCCCTGTTCTGCCAAAATAAATTAACACCATTTAAAAAGAAAGTGAAGTGCTTCTTTTCAGCACAGGAGTAGGAGTAATCAGATGCTGCGGTCTTTTGACTCCTCTCTGTCGCAGTAAACTCGTTATCGTCGACCCCCTTCTACGAGGGACCTCCAGAACCTCAAGGCCATCAGGGTGTACCACGTGAAAAGATCAGATCATCCTGGCCACATGGACATCAGATGCTGGAGCACTCATCCTCTCTTCAAGACCGTATCTTTTCCAGTGTTAAATATATTGAATCAACAGGCGAACTAAGCGAGAATCAACGATCTTGTCTATTTGAAATTTCAAATTTCCATCCACACAAAATGAAGATGGTGATAATGGTGATGGTTCAGAGGGCGTAATGTATTTTTTGAGTTGAGATTGATTAAACAAATTATGGTTACAGTCTTATATGGACCGATATACCTGGGACCCAGTTTCCAAGAGGGAATCTTCAACTTAATATTCCTTGAAGACAAAAACACCAAGTCACCAACACACAGGTCCAGATCTACGAAACATTACCGATCAGCCACACTCTTAGATTTGTTGCACCAAGAAAGGAAAGAAAGACCACATAAAAATGCACACCACCGATATATATAATAATAACAAGAAAAGCTTTATTGACAACAATATAAATTTAAAAACATGTAAAAACAAAAAGGGAATACAATCCCCCTGTTAGTCCTGATCAATACAATAAAGAATTGAGTCTCATGCATATATCATCAGCATAAATAATGGAACAAAAAAAGGAAAAACATCCACTATAAGGTGTATCCATATGATAGATGTAAATATATAATTACACCAAAGATCACCTAATGGCGCACAATCCTGATCAAATCGCCCTAATGCTGGAGACTCAAACAATAAAATAGCCTTCACGTGGAAAAATACCATGGATCACATGTCAATCACAGCTGAAGTGCCACATAGTCTGGTAGAATATATAGCATCCACAATACTTGAGATGAAGGTCCAGAAAAAATATATGTAGACCAGCGCACAACATGTGCAAAAAAAAAATGGTTCAATCCCATAAAGATGAATAAATAACCGCACTGAATGCTGAGCTGCGCTCATAAAACCACTTAAATGAGTGGTAATAAAATATCAAACATGCAGATATTTTTCAAAAAGTCATGAAAATACCAAATGAAAACCACACTAATGTGGATCTGCATGAAAGACGCCACATAAATAAGTGTCAATCAGATATCAAGCAAACAATGCTGTTGAAAAACAGCCAAGTATGCCCAGTGAATGGCAGCCCCCACACGGTTAGAAGCAACAGCTCACATGTGAAACAGGTATAATGAAATGCATGAAAGATCCATACCAAGGCAACAGTACAGACAGGATGGCAGAAGGGAGGAAACCCAAAAGGAAAGCACCCAAAAGGGTGTTAAACAAAACAACTGGAAAAGAAAGTAAGGGTGCACTGCAAATACTCAATGAAATAATTAATGTCGGGGGTGCAAATGGTCACATGAAGAGTTAATGCAACAAGAAAGGAAAGAAAGACCACATAAAAATGCACACAACCAGAGAGGGAAAGCCAGTGAGTGAGGGCAGATATTAATAGCCTTGAGAGGGACCATTGTTTTTCCTCCAAAAATCTGCCCCCAGGCACCCCAGAAAAGGCGCATCTATGGCACTTAGCCTCTCTATTCCCATTGCCCTGTAGCTGTGGCTAATGGGTTAATAATAATGGGTTACTGTCACCTTGCTATTGGAAGGTGACATTAAGCTGATTAATAATGGAGAGGTGTCAATAAGACACCTATCCATTATTAACCCTAGACTAGTAAATGGTTACAAAAAACACACACAGACATTAATTAAACATTCTTTTAATGAAATAAAGACACAAATTTTTTTGACCATATTTATTCCTCTGACCATAAAACAAAAAAGCAACAATATCCTTACCTCTCCGCTGGTCAGTCACGTCCCCCACTGCAATCCATCAGAAAGGGATAACTGGTTTACATCGGGTCCGGTACTAATGCGACCAGCCCGCTGTAAACCACTGCCAGAATTAATTATTTCATCTCTGCGCAGCCTCCAAGGCTGACAGGAGATGAACTAGTGAGTGTGGGAAAGTTTCTGCATTTTTTCCCACGCTCATCAGTTCACTTAAGGTCAGCCAGGGTACACCGCGCAGCCTCACTGACATCCCTGGCTGACCTGAGGTGAACTGCTGAGCGTGGGAAAAAGTTCAGAAACTTTCCCACGCTCATTAGTTCATCTCCAGTCAGCCGGGGAGGCTGCGCAGAGATGAAATTATTCATTCTAGCAGTGGTTTACAGCAGGCTGGTCGCATTAGCACCAGTCCCGTTGTAAACCAGTTAACCCCTTCTGATGGATTGCAGCGGGGGACGTGACTGACCAGTGGAGAGGTAAGGATATTGTGGCTTTTTTGTTTTACTTTTGCTACAGGACCATGGATTATTTATCGATTAGCAGAGGAAAAAATATGGTCAAAAACTTGGTGTCTTTATTTCATTAAAAGAATGTTTAATTAATGTCTGTGTTTTTTTAACCATTTACTATTCTAGGGTTAATAATGGAGAGGTGTCTTACTTACATTAAAGGTGACTTCCAATAGCAAGGTGACAGTAACACATTATTATTAATCCATTAGTCACCTCTACAGGGCAATGGGAATAGAGAGGATAAGAGCCAGAAAAGACCCATTTTATAGATGTGCCTTTTCTGGGGTGTCTGGGGGCAGATTTTTGTAGCCGGGCAGGGGGGCAAAAACAATGGTCCCTCTCAAGGCTTTTATTATCTGCCCTCACTCACTGGCTTTCCCTCTCTGGTTGATAATTTACCACAGGAGCCCACGCATTTTTTTTTCAACGAATTAACCCCTTAATTGAACACCTACATGACCAAAATTTTCCACAAATATCCTAATCTAATTATTAGTCAAAGACATATAAAAATATGTATAAATGAAATGATTTACTGCATGTAAACCATGTGTCATTTCAAGTCGGGTTTTAGAATGATTTTACAGAAGCCGGAAATTGAATTAGCGGCTATTCTGCTATGTAGAACTCTATGAAATATAAATATATATATATTGTAGGGATTTGCTCTGGTAGGTAATGGCAGGGCTGCAGTGACGAGGCAACACACAGGCTTAATGTCCAATTCCAGTGGTTTAATGTCACGTTGCAAACAGCAGATTAACAGAAAGTAAGAAAAAACATAAATATACTCCAGCTTGGAGAACCACTGGTCCCAGACTCACCCCTTGCACGGGATGGGCTTAGCTAAGCGGCTGCCAGGTTCGCAGCATCCGCCAGGTGCCATTCCCAGGGTTGTTGAGAGTCTTGCTGCTATGGTCCTGCAGCATGGGGATCCTGTATACAAGTTCAGGCTAAGTCCAGCCAAGGTCCTGTAACTTCCAGACACACACTCACCATGTGCCAAACACCAACCTCCATTACATAGCCCATAACCCCTCCCACAAGTGAGGTAGACATCACATGTGCTTATCACGTGACCATGACATCATCGCAGGTCCTGTCTTTAGGGAAAAACCCGGCCAAACATTAATCTGCTGGGAGAAATGTATCTCCCATCCAGAAAAACACCCTTTACTGTACCACTATATATATATATATACACTCACTGGCCACTTTATTAGGTACACCTGTCCAACTGTGTGTTAAGACTTAATTTCTAATCAGCCAATCACATGGCGGCAACTCAGTGCATTTAGGCATGTAGACATGGTCAAGACAATTTCCTGCAGTTCAAACCGAGCATCAGTATGGGGAAGAAAGGTGATTTGAGTGCCTTTGAACGTGGCATGATTGTTGGTGCCAGAAGGGCTGGTCTGAGAATTTCAGAAACTGCTGATCTACTGGGATTTTCACGCACAACCATCTCTAGGGTTTACAGAGAATGGTCCGAAAAAGAAAAAAAATCCAGTGAGCGGCAGTTCTGTGGCCGGAAATGCCATGTTGATGCCAGAGGTCAGAGGAGAATGGGCAGACTGGTTTGAGCTGATAGAAAGGCAACAGTGACTCAAATTGCCACCCGTTACAACCAAGGTAGGCAGAAGAGCATCTCTGAACGCACAGTGCGTCGAACTTTGAGGCAGATGGGCTACAGCAGCAGAAGACCACACTGGGTACCACTCCTCTCAGCTAAGAACAGGAAACTGAGGCTACAATTTGCACAAGCTCATCGAAAATGGACAGTAGAAGATTGGAAAAACGTTGCCTGGTCTGATGAGTCTCGATTTCTGCTGCGACATTCGGATGGTAGGGTCAGAATTTGGCGTAAACAACATGAAAGCATGGATCCATCCTGCCTTGTATCAACGGTTCAGGCTGGTGGTGGTGGTGTCATGGTGTGGGGAATTTTTTCTGGGCACTCTTTGGGCCCCTTGGTACCAATTGAGCATCGTTGCAACACCACAGCCTACCTGAGTATTGTTGCTGACCATGTCCATCCCTTTATGACCACAATGTACCCAACATCTGATGGCTACTTTCAGCAGGATAATGCGCCATGTCATAAAGCTCGAATCATCTCAGATTGGTTTCTTGAACATGACAATGAGTTTACTGTACTCAAATGGCCTCCTCAGTCACCAGATCTCAATCCAATAGAGCATCTTTGGGATGTGGTGGAACGGGAGATTCGCATCAGGGATGTGCAGCCGACAAATCTGCGCCAACTGTGTGATGCCACCATGTCAATATGGTCCAAAATCTCTGAGGAATGCTTCCAGCACCTTGTTGAATCTCTGCCACGAAGAATTGAGGCAGTTCTGAAGGCAAAAGGGGGTCCAACCCCTTACTAGCATGGTGTACCTAATAAAGTGGCCAGTGAGTGTATATATATATATATATATATATATATATATGTATTCTATGTGTATATATCTATTTTTTCGTTTCTTTATTAAACATGTCAGTGTGATTTTACTGTATCACAAAATGAATTGCCGGCTTTAGTTAAAGGACACCGGTGAGAATTTCTCGCAAGTCGCTCATGTGGTCCGCGTGTAATCCGTAGTTTTCTCGCCCCTATAGACTTGCATTGGCGTATTTTGCCAGTAATACGCTGACAATCACAGCATGCTGCGATTGCCTCCGCCCGTAAACTACGGATGAGAAATATACGACTGATGGGAGCTGCCCCATAGAGAAACATTGGCCCGTGTGCAATGCGCGGTTTTAGCGCATCTCTCTCGTCTGTATTTCTCTCTAGTGTGACGCTGGCCTAATACTAATGAAATTATATGCCCTCCTGAGATCCAGTTTAGAAAACCAATTTGCTCTAACAATCTGATTAAAGAGATTCAGGATGAGAGAGCGGATATTGATCCTGGATCGTGATCTGATTGAGTTCATGGAAATCGAAACAGGGGCACAACCCCTGTCTTTCTTCCTTACAAAGAAAGACCCCACAGCAATGGGAGATGAGGATGGTCTGATATGACCCTTTGGCCGGGGTCACACTAGCGATTAAAACAGTCGAATGCAATGCGATAAAAAATCGCATTGCATTCGAACCCATGTTATTCTATGGGGCAGCTCACATCATGCGATTTTTTAGCGCATCCGATCCTCGGACCGAGACAATCGCAGCATGCTGCGATTGTCACCGATTTTCGGATCGGATTCCCCAATGCAAGTCTATGGATGCAATAAAAAATCGCATGGAAAACGCACCAAACGTGTGACTTCTCCAGGTCTACAGGATAGGGCATCAGGCATTGGCATTGGATGTCAATTTGATGCTTAGATGCGATTAAAATTGGTTCCTTGCCGGAAAATGGGATGACAGACGGATATCTGGCCAAGAATTCTTTGTGCGATTTCGTACCGTTAAAATGGGACCGATTTTTTAATGGTTGTGTGTGACTCCAGCCTTTGACAAACTTTCTGCAATATAGTCCTTCATGGCCTGCCTCTCTGGACCAGAGATATTATATAGTCTGCTCTTTGGCAGCTTGGACCCAGGGACAACATTAATGGCGCAGTCATAAGAAAAATGGGTAGGAAGTTCCTGGCACCACTGCTCCTAAAACACATCCCCAAAATCAGACAGGTATTTACGCACAGACTTGGTATCAAGCCTTGCATGTCGGTTGCTCAAGCAGTGTCTTTGACAATACTTGCTCCCCTTTACCACTTCCTGAGTCTGCCAATCTACCACAGGGTTGTGAAGAGTGAACCAAGGAAATCCAATGACCACAGGAGAGGGCAGACCCTCTAGCATATAAAAGTCAATATTTTCTGAGTGCATGGACCCTACCTGTAGATTTAACCCTCGGACGACTTGAGGAAAATGTCCCTATCTCAATGGTGCAGTGTCGATGGAGATTATGGGTATAGGTCTGGATAGTGTATGTGGTACATGGACGAACCTAGCGTCGATCAAGTTAAACCCTGCCCCGCTGTTCAGAAAGGCAGAAACAACCACCTTATTTTTGCCCATATGGATTTCAGCAGGCAGAAAAAATTGTATCCTACCCATGGAGGAGATATGTACACCTGCATTGCTAACCTCCTCGCATCCCTGGCTCCTTAGTTTTCCGGCGGCTGTTTATAGTGAGACAGGAAAGTACACGTGCCCACAAAATGGCCCTTCTACCACAGTTAAAACACACTTCCCATTTATGCCGTACAACAGACTGCTTTTCAGAACGAGTTGCCCCACCCAACTGCAAAAGTTCCTAAGCTGACTTAAGCCAGGTTTCCCTTGGCCTCGGACTTCCCGCACATTATGGTTACTTTTTATAGCTCTGGTGAAGATGGAGATACACCAGGATAGCCAGAAACATTTCTGCCTCAAGTGAATCTGGAGTCTTCCACTTAGTGTCAGTGGATCACTTCTGAAACTTGGAGCAATACTCCTCTGCCAGCCGGTCTCCCTGCTGAAGCTGACGTAGTGTGGATTCAGCTAGTGAGATGCAGTCTGGGTTGTCGTATATATGATCCAGGGCCAGAAAATATTCTTCCACCATCTGGAGTCAGACGGGAGAGAGAATGCCCATGCTTGGGAATCACCCTGAAGGAAAGAGATTATTATCCCCATCCATTGCTCCTTGGTTCCTGGGGAACCAAGCTGAGAGGGGAGTGTTAGATATGCCCATATTCATGTGTTAGGTGGTAATCTGGAGGTAGAAAAACCCCAAGAACAGATCCTCCAGAGGTTCTACTGGCCCGGTTGTCACTGATAAATTGTGAATTTTTGTAGGTCCTGTCCCACCTTCCAGCTGACATTTCTTGTGGCTTACTTCCGTAGCCCTTTAGTGCCAGTGCCCATCATTGAGGTTACATTTGATGGCATAGCCATGGATCTAGTGGGACCCCTGGTCAAGTCTACCAGAGGGCATCAGTATATCTTGATGGTACTGGACTATGATACACGGTGTTAGGACTGGCGGAACGCACCAAATTTTAAAATAATAGTAGGTGCGTTCGCAGCCCGGGGTCCGCCGTGCAGAGGTGGTACACTGCTGCTAGGTAATGGCGGAAGAATAGAGCGGTGTAAAAACAGTCACACATGGGTTACGTCACCCAATGTGAACAGGAGCAGACTCTGTTAATTCACAGAGCCGCACAGCAGCTGAACGTGGATGGCGGAGCCTGTTTAACTCACAGAGCCCGGCCAAAGAGCGCACAGCAAGCGGCCACAGAACTTTACCCCAAGGACACGGGGTTAGAGTCCTTCTAGGCCCACTGAGCGCGCAGTCGCTGCCACGAGCGCCGCTATACATGCTGACTATGGAGTGTGGAGCACGGGGCACTGAGGCATGCCGAGTCACTGATGATGGGTAATGCCTGACTCGAACTCTGACCTACCTACGCCTAAGCCTGGGCGCTAGCAGGCTAGGCTGCACAACACATGCGTACCAAGGGTAGGGGTTTCAGAATGAGTCAGTCACCAGAGACATTCATATGTGCATACACCACTCACTCCTTATAGTCTGAAAATACAGGCTATCCTAGCGCATGGCCGAGTGGCCATGCAAACTTTTTATAGCCGCGAGCATCCGGGACCTTCCTGGCTTCTCGGATGGGCCAATCCGAACACGAGCAGGACCTGAGCATGAGACCCTTGATCTCCAATGGGAGATCACTCCACGGGCATGCTCAGTGGCCCGACATGGGGACTTAGTCCCTGGAGAATCTCGCTGCTGAGCAGCATGCATTGCCATAGTTGTGCCAGAGGTGGCAGCAGCAAGCAAACCCACGGAGCTGGTCTGGGCAGAGCATCGGGACCGACGAGTTTGCTGAGCAACCTCCTCTGCGGCTGAAGAGGAATGTGAGACCGCCGGAAGTAAGGCTCGGGATTCCTGCTGTGCAGCGACAGGAACCCGACGCCTAACACACGGTATCTGGATGCCAAACCACTATGAAACTCCTCCACCAAATGTATCGCCCGGGAGTTGGTCCATATCTTTTCTAGAATGGGGTTGCTTAAGGAGATCCTAATGGACCATGGGACTCCGTTTATGTCAAAGATGATGAGCGAGTTGTGCAAAACCCTGAAAATCACAAATCTACGGTCCTCAGTCTACCATCCACAGACGGATGGCTTGGTGGAAAGGTTTAATAAGACCTTGAAGGCCATGTTGAAGAAGGATGGCCGAGACTTTGACTGTCTACTGCCGCACCTTCTGATGTCCATCAGAGAAGTCCCACAAGCCTCTACTGGATTCTCCCCTTTTGCACTGTTGTATGACGGACACCTCCGTGGACTCCTGGACGTAGCAAAGGAGACCTGGGAGGTGGAGTCTAATTGAACATGCAAGGCCCAGATGCAAGAAACGATTGCAGCGGCAATGCCCATTGTGAAAGAACACCTCCTGAAAGTACAAAAGGCACAGTCAAAGGTATACATTAGATTGGCGAGGGTGAGACACTGCAACCCTGAGAATCATGTACTAGTGCTGGCACCTACTATAAAGTCCACCAAACAGGAAGTAGGAAGTCCTACCAGGTGTGCCACATCAACCTGATTAAGCCAAGGCGAGATAGGGAGCCAGTTGAAGCTCCATGTTTGGTGGCTAAGTCTGAAACTGGCGTCAAAGAGATTAAGGTGGCAGAGTTGCTGTCATGTACCCAAAAGCAACAGGGCCGAGAGTTGCTATATCGAAACAGAGACCTGTTCTCAGATCTAACAGGTTGCACTTAGATCATAAAGCATGAAGTTCTGACAGAGCCTCATGTCCAGGTATACTTTAAGCCATATCAGATTCCTAAAGCACACCAAGAGGTGATCTCACAAGAGGTGAAGCAGATGCTGAGCCTGGGAGTTATTGAAGAGTCCAAGAGTATCTGGTCCATTCCCATAGTCTTAGTGCTGAAACCAGATGGAGAAGGCGAGTTTGCAATGACTATAGGAAGTATAATGAGGTTTCTAAGTTAAATACGTACCCAATACCCCATATCGATGAATTCATTGAAAGGCTAGGGCCAGCCCTGTACATTACCATCCTTTACCTCACAAAAGGGTATTAGCAAATTCCCATGTCCCAAGACGCCAAGGAGAAGACTGCCTTCTCACCTCCAGAGAGATGCTTCCAGTACACAAGAATGCCGTTTGGGTTACAAGGCGCTCCATCCACCCTCCAGAGAGCCACGGACTGGATCCAAACTCCTCACTACAGGTACGCAATGGCCTACCTGGATGACATTATGATCTTAAGCCAGGATTGGGGAAGCCGCCTGAGCAAAGTCCAGGTGATCCATGTTGCTCTACGGGAGGTGGGGTTTTCCATAAACACGAAGAAATGTGCCATGGCAATGGAGGAAGCTAAATACTTGGGCTATGTCATAGGCAGAGGTAAAATACAGCACCAAATAAATAAAGTTGAGGTGATCCAAAGTTGGTCACAACCACACTCAAAGAAGCAGGTCAGAGTGTTTCTGGGCATAGCGGGCTATTAATGCTGATTTATCCCTAACTTTGCTAAGATATCCGCCCCTGTGACGGAGCTCCTTAAAGGGACAAATTTGGCTCTGACTAAGTGGTCTCCAGAAGCTGAGACAGCATTCCAGGAACTTAAGTTAGCCCTGTGTAAACAGCTGTTGGTGGTGGCACCAGATTTCTTTAAGGAGATTGTGATCAAGACCGACACATCAGATATCAGGCTGAGCGCTATCTTATTAGAAGAGGTGAATGGGAAAGAGCACCCCATAATGTATCAGAAGTTGTCATCCTGAGAGAAGATTTATTCCATAGTGGAGAAGGAATGTTTGACCATCAAGTGCTTGTTCGACACTCTAAGGTACTACCTCTTAGACCGGAAGTTCAGGCTAGTGTCAGACCATGCCCCACTAAAGTGGATGAGGGAGAAGAAGGAGAGCAATGCCCGAGTGACCAGGTGGTTCCTAGCACTTCAGGATTTTAGCTTCTATGCAGAGCATAGGCCAGGGGAACTGCATGGCAATACTATTCCGTCCGATGGCAGAAAGGGGTTAAAGGACATGCTTAAGAAGGTCGTTGAGAAGGATGGTCCAGACTGGGTCTATCTGCTTCCACTTCTGCTCTTTTCCATCAGAGATGTGCCTCAAGCCTCTACTGGCTTCTCGCTGTTCAAGCTCCTGTACGATCGACATCCTCGAGGGCTCCTGGACATTGCCAAGGAAACTTGGGAAGCCGTGGTCATGCCACACCGGGGCTTCTTTGAGCATGTCATTCAGTTGCAGGAGAGGATGGCGCACGTGATGACTATCGTGAAGGAACATCTCCAGGCACAGGAGGCACAGGTAAGTGTATATAATCGGCAAGGCTGAGGCAGTTCCAGCCAGGGGACTGCGTGCTTGTACTTATCCCCACAGTGGAGAGGAAGTTCCAAGCTAAGGGGCAAGGCCCATACAAACTGGTGGAAAAACTGGGTGAGGTGAAATACAAGGTACACCAGCCCGGTCGAAGGAAGCCACACCAAGTGTACCGTGTGAACTTGCTCAAACCATGGTGAGATAGGGAATCACTGAAAGCTCCTTGCCTGAGGGCTCGTCCCGAAGCCAAAGTGGAGGAGGTCACAACTGCAGAGACTATAGTGCCGGCCTAGAAGCAAAAGTGTCAAGAACTGCTGCAGCGGAACCGTGACCTATTCTCGGAGTTGCCAGGGTGTACACAGGTGGTGGAACACGACGTGTTAACAGAGCCGCATATAAGGGTGAACCTCAAGCCCTATAGAATTCCTGAAGCAAGCCAGGAGATAATATCAAAGGCGGTTAAGAGAATTCTAGACCTCAGTGGAGTTAAAAAGTGGATGGTTGAGTCTAATCATCCTCGTGCCAAAGCCTGATGGCGAGTGGCGGTTTTATAATGACTAGCGCAGGCTGAACGAAGTGTCCAGTTTTCACTCTTATCTGATGCTCCACGTGGATGAACTCATTGAAAGACTTGGACCTGCAAAGTACATTACAACTCTCAACCTGACAAAGGGCTACTGGCAGATCCCCATGTCCCAGGGTGCCAAGGAGAAGACTGTCTTCTTGACACCTGATGGGTGTTTCCAGTATACAATGCCCTTTGGACTGCAGGGGGCCCCAGCTACCTTTCAGAGAGCAGTGAATCGGATCTTGGCTCCACATAAGAAGTATGCCGTAGCCTACCTTGATGACATTGTGGTATTCAGCCCTGACTGGAGTAGCCATCTACCAAAGGTACAGGTGATCCTGGATGCGTTAAGAAAAGCTGGGTTCACCATAAATCTGAAAAAGTGTGCCATAGGGAAGAAAGAGGCCAAGTACTTGGGCTATTTCATCGGGAGAGGCGAAATCAAGCCACAGTTAAACAAGATCGAGGCAATTCAGAAGTAACCACAACCGCTTTCCTAGAAGCAAGTGAGGGCTATTTTTGGAATTGTGGGGTATTACTGGTGGTTTATCCCAAGTTTTACCATAATTGTCACCCCAATAACAGATCTCCTTAAGGGCATCAAGTCGACAATGGTGTAATGGACTACTGACACAGAGGTGGCATGTCAGGAGCAGGCTCTGTGCAAATATCCAGTTCTGGTCGCACCGGACTTTAGCAAAGAATTTGTGGTCCAGACGGGTGCTTCAGAAGTCATGCTAGGAAATAAATGGAGAAGAGCATCCCATCTTGTATCTGAGATGGAAACTCTCTTCTTGCGAGAAAAACTATCCAATTGTTGAGTGCTTAGCCATAAAGGGGCAGTAGATACACAGAAATTTTACCAACTAGACTGAAAGTTCAAACTAGTGTCAGACCGGATCATGTACCTTTGAAATGGTTAAGAGAAAAGAAGGGTAAGAATGCCCGGGTGATTAGGTGGTTCTTAGCCCTTCAAGATTTCAGTTTCCACATAGAGCATAGACCAGGCAAGTTACATAATAACGTGGATGCTCTCTCCCGAATCCCCTGTTTGGTGTCTGAAGGTGCCAAAATCCCCGGCTTTGGGAAAGGGGGAATATGTGACAGGATCGCTAGCACTGTATGTGAGGGGAGATATGTATCATGGAGATTGCTTTCTTCCGTGATATAGAAACACATGTTTCCCTCCAGCATGCTATATGCTGAAGGAGTTAATCAGCCATGATAAGCAACAGGTTTGTAGATGAGTAAGTCAGAGATTGGCAGGATGCTAAGGCCGGGATCACACATGGGAGGAGTACGGCGGAGTCTCACAAGTTAATACCCGACACTGCTGCCGGCACTCAGGAACGGAGCGTGCGGCCGCATAGCAATACATGGAGCTGCACGCTCCGCTCTGCTGCAGTGCCTGGTATTAACATGAGAGACTCAGCCGTATTCCTCGCATGTGTGATCCTGGCCTTACTCACCATATCTACACGTCAAGGGTGTGGCTGAGATGTTAAATGTACAGCCACTGTTTTTTTTTTTCTCTGTGTTGTGGTTTGTTGAGGAGCGTCTCCAGACGCTGGCTCCAGGAGGAGCTGAAGACAAATGGTGGTCTGAGTGGGCGATCCCCTCAGAGAGAAGGACTTTGCTATACGTTATCTTTTGTTTTTCTGTTATGCCAGAATAGGCCATGTTTACTTTACTGAACCTTGCTACGGTTTATGATGTCTCACAACAAACCATCAGGTGACTTACCTAAGAAGTGTTCCTGTGTGTAAGCAGCTGAGTGAGTCAAACCCTCCACAATATATATATATATATATATATATATATATATATATATACTGAATAGATAGATAGATAGTATAGTCCATTTAAAAATAAATGTGACTGTGGGTTATATGGGAGTTTTATGGTTTTAATTGCACTGCCACTTGACTGGCCATTTATGAGATGACTAGAGGTGTGCCCAATGCTATCGGATTGGGAGGGAAGTGAGTGTGGGTGTGTGTGTGTGTGTGTGTGAGTACATGTGTGTGTGTGTACGTGTGCGTGTGTACGAGTGTGTGTCCCGCAGCTGCCTGCCCACCCACCTCCGTGCAGTCACAGCCGGCAGGAAAGAGGGTGGTTTGCGGCCTGTGCTGGAGATGTGAGAACGTATGTGTGTGTATATGTGAGTATGTGTATGTGAGTACGTGTGTATACTGTATGTGAATATGTGTGTGTGTGTATGTGAGTACGTGTGTGTGTGTAGGTGAGTATGTGTGTGTAGGTGAGTACGTGTGTGTGTGTATGTTAATACGTGTGTGTGTGTGTGTGTATGTGAGTATGTGTGTGTGTGTATATGTGAGTACGTGTGTGTCTATATGTGAGTATGTGTGTGTGTGTATATGTGAGTATGTACGTGTGTGTGTACGTACGTGTTTGTGTTTGTGTATGTACGTGTGTGTACGTGTGTGTGTACGTACATGAGTGTGTGTACGTGTGTGTGTGTACGTGTGTGTGTGTGTGTGTACGTACATGAGTGTGTGTGCACGTGTGTGTACGTGTGTGTGTACATGTGTGTGTGTGGACATGTGTGTGTGTATGTACATTGTCGGGGGGGTCCAGCAGTGGTGGTGGGGTCTGGCGGCGGCAGGAGGGGTCCTGGCGGCAGCCAGCTGGCAGGAAAGACTATGACGGAGGTGGGAGGGCAGGCAGCGCCAGGTCCGGGGGGTCCTGGCGGCGGCCAGCCGGCAGGAAAAAACCGTGGCTTACGGCCGCGGTCTTCCCTGCCGGCTGTGACGGAGGTGGGTGGGCAGGCAGCGGCGGGTCCGGCGGGGGGGTCCGTCAGTTGCGGGTCCAGCAGCGGCGGGGGGGTCCGTCATTGGGGAGGTCCCAGCGGTGTCCCGCTGGTGGTACTGTGGAAGGGCCTGGTACCACCAGCGGGTGTCATATTGAAATACCCATCACTTGGGTATTTCAATATGGCGGTCGGCGTACTTCCGGTCAGCGCGGTGGATTGTGGGATTCGGGGACATCCAGACGGAAGTGGATGACAGACAATTTAAGGCAATTATATATAGATGGATTATTCTTTGTTTGACAAGGATATATGATATATGATATACAGTATATGAATATATTTGATATATGTTTCTTCTTGGACATTCTGGTCAGATTGTTGAAAATTATTGATGATACTGTACCGCTCAGCCCAATAGTATCTATATTGTATATATTTATACACGTTCATTACGTATTATCTGATCACCTACTGTATAAAGGATGCCTGGTCAGTTAGGCTACAGTAGTGCTACATAGGGGCTGTTGACGAGGCACGGGGCCGCCATACCGTGTCAACTTAGGGTGCCAACCTCCGCTGTCAGGAAATGAATTGTAAAGGGCAAAATTAGTCCCTATTTCCCCTCATTTCTGCTCTTTTTTTTTTAAATTACTGCTTTTCTGTGCAAATGTGTGTGCATTTATATCTTTATCCATTGGGTTTTTAAACTATCTTAATAAAGAGAGAATTTTGTAAGGTTTTTTAGTTATGGTTTACATGTCCCACATAGGTTGATTGCTTTGGTTGTTGATTGAGGTGGCTGTGTGGAGGCTCATACTGTATGTGGGCATCATACTGTATATAGGGGATGTCGGCATACTTAATCCTGCTCAATATTAAGTCATACAATTATTAATAATTATTTTATATTATATTAATATTGATCAAAATTAATTTCAGCCTATTGATTTGGCTTTCACAATTAATCTCCCACCCCTGCTCTATTTTGTATTGCGCAATGTTATTTATAGTGCTGTACATAAGAGAAAAATTTACAAGCGCCGATATCTGTCGTTTTCTGTGTACGGATGTGCACCAGAGCACCTGTGTGTTACGCACATGACTTATAACATGATCTATCAAAGGGGATCATGTGACATGTCACGTTATACATTCGATACCTGGGGGGCCCACGCCTTCTAAACTGCCTGGGGCCCTGGCTACTCTTAATTCGCCCCTGAGAGTATCACACATGATAAGATATATGGCTCAGCGGAAAGTATCACATATGATCAGATTAGATACACAGCTCAGTGTACTGTATCACACAGGATAGTATTGGATACATAGGTCAGCAGACAGTATATGCATGATAATTACTGTGATATGACAGCTGCAGCCGCAATGTATGAGTGCTCGGCTCCATTCAAAGTAAACATGAGTAAAAGAGGGAAATTATAATAACCCAGTGCAAAGGGGTGTGCAGAGTTTCCAGTTGATGTGCCCACAGTATAGAAGATTGCCACTGTTATGGATTAGGATTGGTGTATTTGAGATGTGTAAATGTTGTGCTCTTACACTCACACACAAGCAAATAAACTGAGTTTAGAAGTTGTTTTTGTTTAAACAATTTAATTTTATACACAAATAAATACATTTTTTTAACATAAATTCCAAACATTAAGAAATACATTTCATGGCACAATTCCTTTCAAGAGCTCTAAAAGGGTTCAATACAGTCCTAGGAGACCTCAGAGTGTTACACATGTCTTTAAAGGGCAATTAGAGGCTTTGAATTATTGAGATTCATTATTATTATTATTATTATTATTTATAAAGCACCATTGATTCCATGATGCTGTACATGAGAAGGGGTAACATACAAATTACAGATATCACTTACAGCAAACAAACTAACAATCACAGACTGATACAGAGGGGAGAGGACCCTGCCCTTTCGGGCTTACATTCTACAGGATGGTGGGGAAGGAGACAGTAGGTTGGGGGGTTGCAGCAGCTCTAGTGATGGTGAGGCGGTAGCTCCAGTAGTGGTGAGGAGGCAGATTCATGAAGAATCAATTCACTACAGATCGAATTTATAAGGAAACACTTGGCGAACCTGTCAAATTTGAACTTTAAAAGGTTCGATCATCTCTAGTAGCTACTATATAACTGCAAAAATGATGGAAAGAAGGACTTAGCACAGACAGGTCTGTAGACAACTTTCTTGCTTTGCTATGCTGTTTGTGCTCTACAGAAAGTTGTGAAGTTTGTGTTCTCCCCTCTCTTTTCTGACCCGATGCTGCAGAATGCTCCGTACGCTATGTGGAGAGGAGGTTGCAACCCAAAGGATCTAGGACACTCAGGAAACAGAAGAATGCATCTTGAACTTTCTTTCTCTCTTCTGCTGAAATATTCTGACTTTAATGTGTTGAGCCCAATGAGCAGCAGGAGCCCCTCTAACCCTTTGGGCACTATGTCAGCCTCCATGGTGGCTACAGTAATAGTTATACCTCTGTTGTTGCTATGTCATATGTCATTTCTATTTCTCCCTCAAAGTTATTTGAAGGCTTTTTTTTTTGCAGGACAACTTTTATTTTTTATTGGTACAATTTGTCAGGGACACTGAACTGCACTTGTTCACTGAGCCAGTGCGCGTGTCCTGAGTAAGACAACCTGTGCTCAGAGATACCTGTGGAGCGGGTAGCAGCAGAGAAGATGCGTGCTTCAGACCCACAGGACCTGAAGCATGTGACTGCTGGGGGCGTGGCCTAAACTCCCGTGAGCTAGGAGCTGCAGGAATGGTAACTACGGAACAAAGTTACTAATTGGCATAGACAATGCTGTATCTCCTTCCAAGAATGTTACCCCATAACAAGGATTGTCGATTTTTTTTTCTCTTATGTTGTTATTCGATATATGTTATTCTATTCCTATTTGTGGGTTCTCTAGATTTTTAAAAAAAAATTCCGTACCTGTACAAGGTTGTTTATTCCCCACTCCCTTCCCTCCCTTCCTACCTTCCTTTCCCTACCCTGTTTATTTCTAAAAAATCACTAAAATTATATGTTTCTCCCTCTCCCATATTGATAGTTCTGCTTCACGTCACTTGTCTTATCTATTGCATTTTTTCTAGGCTGTATTGTGCATAAATATGTGACTTCAGATTTTGTATTAGTCTAGCCTGATGAAGAGACCTGAGTAGTCTCGAAAGCTTGCAATGTATTACCATCTTTTCAGTTAGCCATTAAAAGGTATCAACTACTGAGGACTCTCAATCCTGAATATTTTTTTAAAATTATTTGAAAACTAATTGGCATAGACAGGGAAATAAACCATATCAGGCCGGGGTCAAAGCACGAGATAGCATGACAATTACCAAAGGGCAAGACAGAATAGATAGTCAAGACGTAGCCAAGAAGTCAGAAACCAGAGAAGCAGATGTACAGTACAGAATCAACAGGCAAACTCACAACGGGGGACAGAACCGGATCAGAACCATATGAGCAAGCTATAAGAACGAACAGGCACACAGGGGTCACAACACTCGGCCAAAGGCAAAAGTATAACTGACAGGGATTGGAGTATCTCAGGGCAATAAAAAGCTCTGCCTGAACCAAAGAGAGGCCACAATAATTAACCCCAGGTGTGCAGGTCAAAGCCTGCACTGAGCTCAAGACCTTAACCCCTGACGTGCAGGTCAAAACCTGCACTGGGATCATGACAGTACCCCCCTCTCAACGGGGGGCCTCTGGACCCCCAGGCTTCCCAGGGTACTTGGCATGGAAAGCCCAAACCAGGCGATCTGCATGTACAGAGTGAGCAGGGACCCATGAGCGATCCTCCGGTCCATTTCCCTTCCAGTGGACCAGGTACTGCAAAGAGCGGCGCACCCGCCGAGAGTCCACAATATGTCCAACCTCATACTCCAAGTGACTCTCCACCAACACTGGAGGAACAACAGACTCAGAGTCCTCCTTGACAGACCCCACAGGTTTCAACAGAGATTTATGGAACACATTGGATATCTTTAAGGAGGCGGGGAGACGCAACCTATATGCCACCGGGTTGACTATCTCCATAATCTCGTATGGACCAATGAACTTTGGTCCCAATTTAGCTGACGGTACCTTCAAGTTGATGTTACGTGTGGAAAGCCAAACCTTCTCCCCCACCTGAAACATGTGTCCCGAGGCCCTCTTTTTGTCAGCAAAATATTTGTACCTCCCCTGGGCCCGAGAGATATTACGCTGGACTTCAGCTCAGAGGTTTTTTAACCATTGGACGGACCCCTCTGCCCCTGGACAACCGGAATCCACCCGTGAAAACTCCCAAAAATGAGGATTAAACCCATAATTGATTAGGAATGGGGACATGTTGGTGGACTGACTCACCCGGTTGTTAAAAGCGAATTCCGACAACGGTAACGCATCACACCAATCCTCCTGTCTGGCGGAGGTCAGACACCTGAGAATTTGTTCCAGGGATTGATTAGTGTGTGCCGTCTGACCATTACTCTCCGGGTGATATGCCGACGAGAAGGAGAGTGAGATGCCCAATTTCATACAGAATGCCCTCCAAAATTTGGACACAAACTGCACACCTCTGTCAGACACCACATTCAGGGGTACCCCATGCAATCGGACCACATTCTGCACGAACAACATGGACAATGTTTCTGCTGAGGGTAGTGCTGCCAAGGGAAAGAAATGGGCCTGTTTTGAAAACCTATCCACCACCACCCAGATCACGGTATTGCCCCTGGAAGGTGGAAGACCGGTAATAAAATCCATGGAGAGATGAGTCCATGTCCTATCAGGAACCAGTAAAGGTATGAGTTCCCCAGCCGGCCGGTTATGCGAGCTTTTGGAACGGGCACAAACTCCACAAGCAGCAATGAATTTCTTGACATCGGACCTTAGTGAAGGCCACCAAAAAATCCTGGCTACTGCCTCTCTAGTGGCCGTGATACCGGGATGAGCACTCAGCCTAGACTCATGAAACTCCTGCAGAAGTCTAGGCCGCAATAAATCCGGAACAAACAATTTATCCCCTGGCCTAGTCGTCGGAGCTAGGAGTTGAGCCCTCAAAATTTCTTGTTCCAACTCTGATGAGACCCCCGCCACTACCACCCCTGGGGGAAGAATGGAGGACGACAGCTCGGGGGAGACACCGGGTCAAAACTTCTGGACAGGGCATCCGCTTTAACATTTTTGGACCCTGGTCGAAAAGTAATGGAGAATTAAAAGCGTGAAAAAAAAGTGACCAACGGGCTTGTCTAGGAGTAAGCCTCTTAGCAGATTCAAGGTATTACAAATTTTTGTGATCCGAGATAACAGTGATAGGGTGAGCCGCCCCTTCCAAAAAGTGCCTCCATTCTTCGAATGCCAACTTGACCGCAAGAAGTTCTCTATTGCCTACATCATAATTTCTCTCGACGGATGAAAACTTCTTGGAGAAGAAGGCACAGGGTTTGAGATTAGTAAGGGTGGCCGGACCTTGGGACAACACTGCCCCCACCCCTACTTCAGAAGCATCCACCTCCACAATAAATGGTTTGGACGGGTCTGGCTGGACCAACCCCGGGGCGGACATGAAACATTTCTTAAGAGCTGAGAAGGACTCCTTAGCGAGTTCCGACCAATTTTTTACATCAGCCCCATTCTGGGTAAAATCTGTGAGTGGTTTAACCACTTGAGAGAAACCTTTAATGAATCTCCGGTAATAGTTTGCAAATCCCAAGAAGCGCTGGAGCCCCTTGAGATCATGAGGCTGAACCCAGTCTACAATCGCCAGCACTTTCTTAGGGTCCATACGAAACCCCTCACAAGATACAATCAGCCCCAAAAAAGACAGTTCCTGTACGAAAAATGAACATTTTTCCAATTTAGCAAACAGGTGGTTTTCCCTGTGTCCCTGGAGAACTGTCTGTATATGTTGCAAGTGAGACTGACTGTCCGGGGAATACACCAAAATGTCATCCAAATAAATGAGAACAAAATGGCCTATCAGGTCAGAAAACACAACATTGATAAAGTTCTGGAAAATAGCGGGGGCATTAGTTAACCCAAAGGGCATAACTAGGTTTTCAAAGAGTCCCTCAGATGTGAGGAAAGCAGTTTTCCACTCGTCCCCTTCCCGAACCCTTATCAGGTTGTAGGCCCCCCAGAGATCTAATTTGGAGAACCATTGGGCCCCAGATAACTGGTTATATAGGTCTGGGATGAGGGGAAGTGGATAAGTGTTCCTAACCGTTATCTTGTTAAGTTCCCGAAAGTCGAAGCACGGCCACAAACCACCATCTTTCTTCTTCACAAAGAAGAATCCTGCTGCCACGGGTGACACAGAAGGCCTGATATGCCCTTTGCGGAGACTCTCAGCTATGTACTCCTTCATGGCTTGGCGCTCAGGCCCGGACAAATTGAACAATCAAGCCTTAGGTAACTTGGCTCCGGGTACTAAATCAATGGCACAATCATATGGTCTATGTGGTGGCAGCGCCTCAGCCTCACTTTCGGAAAACACGTCTTCGAAATCCTTCAGGTACTCCGGAATACCTTCCAGACCGACTGACGACAAAGACACAGTTTTAACAGAGTTAACAAAAGGCCCCAGGTTACAACACTTATCTTTACATCCCCATTGAGTGATCTCCCCATCACCCAATCAATGGTAGGATTATGGAGTTGTTGCCAAGGCATCCCCAGTACCAGTCCTGCAGGCAAGTTATCTAACACAAGACAAGTTAATTTTTCCAAATGAGTGGAACCCACTTTCAGAGAAAAAAGAGAGAACGAGTTAATTGCCACAAGTTTAACAGGATCCTGAAGCCTGACTGTCCCTATCTTATTAAGAGTCATAATCCGGGCATCAATCAGGTTAACAGCAGAGCCACAGTTAACAAAGGCGGTAGTCAGAACAGGACCATCACCAAGTTCCAGTTCCACCTGAAGCACAATTTTTGCAAGTGAGGAAAAAGGTACCTGAAGGTCTGGGTAGCCTCCTCGACCACTACCCAGACCTAGTCGTTTCCCGCCACCTTGGAGGATGATGGACAGGGGGGGCAGTCCTTCTTCCAATGTCCAGATTCTCCACAATAGAAGCATAACTGCTTCTCCCAGTGGCATCTTCTTTCCTTCTCATCACAGGTGACAGCGCTCACCTCCATAGCCACCGGAGGAGTCCAGGTCTCAACTCCACTGGAGAATAATGATGTTTCAAGTTGTATAACACCTCTTGCCCGCAGTCTGCAATCCATGCTAACCGCTTGGGTCATGGCATCATCCAGGGAGTCAGGTGGAGGATGGAGTGCCAGGGCATCCTTCAGACGTTCACACAGGCCTCTACCAAACAGCCCCCGAAGGACGGCATCACTCCAAGCAACCTCAGCTGCCCAACGCCTAAATTCTGAACAGAGCCACTCAGTCGAGACACTCATCACCTTGTCCTCAGCCAAACGCACTCTATCTGGCTCATCGTAAATAAGCCCTAAGGCCTAAAAAAATGCATCCACAGACATTCTCTCTGGGGCAGAAGAGGAAAGAGAAAATGCCCAGGCTTGTGGGGACCCCCTAAGGAGGGACATAACTACCCCCACCCTCTGTTCCTCATCCCCAAAGGAGCGGGTTTAAAGGAGAAAAAGAGCTTACAGCCCTCTTTAAATGCTCTAAATTCATTTTTGTCACCAGCAAACGTATCTGGTAACCTAACCGGGGATTCGGGTGGGACTAAAATGACATCTCTATTCCCCACCTGCTGAAAGCCTGCGGAAAGCACCCCCTGAACCGAGTCCGCAACCTGCCGTTGGGACTGGGAAAGAGCTTGGTGTTCCAAACTTAGCTTCTGCAGTGACTGAGTCAAGCATTTCACCTGGTCAGATAAGGCATGCATTGGGTCCATGCTGCAGAAGTGAGGAGAGAAAAAAAATAAGTTCACGGTCAGTTATAATGTCAGGGACACCGCACTGCACTTGCTCACTGAGCCAGTGCGCATGTCCTGAGTAAGACAACCTGTGCTCAGAGATACCTGTGGAGCGGGCAGCAGGAGACAAGATGCATGCTTCAGACCCACAGGACCTGAAGCATGTGACTGCTGGGGGCGTGGCCTAAACTCCCGAGAGCTAGGAGTTGCAGGAAAACTCCTAGAATGGTAACTACGGAACAAAGTTACTAACTGGCATTGACAGGGAAATAAACCAGATCAGGCTGGGGTCAAAGCACGAGATAGCACGACAATTACCAAAGGGCAAGACAGAACAGATAGTCAAGACGAAGCCAAGAAGTCAGAAACCAGAGAAGCAGATATACAGTACAGAATCAACAGGCAAAGTCACAACGGGGGACAGAACCGGATCAGAACCATATAAGCAAGCTATAAGAACGAACAGGCACACAGGGGTCACAACACTCGGCCAAAGGCAAAAGTATAACTGACAGGGATTGGAGTATCTCAGGGCAATATAAAGCTCTGCCTGAACCAAAGAGAGGCCACAATAATTAACCCCAGGTGTGCAGGTCAAAGCCTGCACTGAGCTCAAGACCTTAACCCCTGACGTGCAGGTCAAAACCTGCACTGGGATCATGAAACCATTTTTATGCACATCAGAAATTTTAACCCTTTGATCCCAGGTACAGCCATGCAGAATGAGCAAAATAAATCTTTTTTGGCATTGTATCTTTAAATATTTTTTAGGACATTTACTGTGTGGGATTTTACTTCTTGTTTTTCTTATCTTCTTATCAATAAAGCATTCTTACAATATATTTACTTGGTATTTCCTCTTTTTGACTGAATGCGTGTCTACTCATCTGAACAGCAGCTTCTTTCACAAATTCATAAACTTCTAAGTCACTAAAATGTCAGGCGGACATGGGCACAGTGGGACTTTTTAGAGATACCAGTGGAATGAGAAGGCCATAGATGAGGGAGACTGTCAGGAAGAAGTGAGTGTCAGAGTGTGCATCACTGAGACTCTGGAAGAGAGGTGTGACAGTATGTGAAAGAGTACAAATGGTCAAACAAGCCTGGGTGATCCAACAGAGCTGGACAAGCTGCTCATGTGTTGTCTGAAAGTTCAAATTCTGAAACGTTGTCAAGTGATGTTCCTCCATAATGGAAGATTTATCCACATTCTCTTTTATCCCTTGTATAAACATGTGTCTTTTTCAACCATATGTAACGTTGCTATCCCAGCAAGGCTATGCCCATATTGAAATCAATAAATACACAGTTTGATGAGTTTAGTGTGGAGTCCTTGGCCAAATTGAACTCCTTTGAGATCATATGGAAGCCTTTGCTTCTCATTCAATATCAGTGTCTGACCTAATTAAATTATCTTAAAGCTGGACAAAATTCCCACAGACCCACTTTCTCTTGTCCGTCCATGTGTACCATCCATGTGACATCCTTGTGACATCTGTATGTCATGTACTGAAATAGAATGCAGAGCAGAAATTACAGATTTTTAGATAGATACAGTGGGTACGGAAAGTATTCAGCCCCCTTTAAATTTTTCACTCTTTGTTTCATTGCAGCCATTTGGTAAATTCAAAAAAGTTCATTTTTTTCTCATCAATGTACACTCTGCACTAGAGTTGAGCGACTTTGGTCGGATCGGGTTTCGTGAAACCCGAATGAAACAAAATAAGTTTCAGATGAAACTCGTCCGACTAGAGCAAAACAAAGTCGGAGTTTCGTCCGAAATCCGACCCCAATGCAAGTCAATGGGAAATAAAAGTCGGACGAAACTCCGACTTTGTTTTGCTCTAGTCGGACGAGTTTCATCTGAAACTTATTTTGTTTCATTCGGGTTTCACGAAACCCGATCCGACCAAAGTCGCTCAACTCTACTCTGCACTCCATCTTGACTGAAAAAAACAGAAATGTAGAAATTTTTGCAAATTTATTAAAAAAGAAAAACAGAAATATCACATGGTCATAAGTATTCAGACCCTTTGTTCAGTATTGAGTAGTAGCACTCTTTTGAGCTAGTACAGCCATGAGTCCTCTTGGGAATGATGCAACAAGTTTTTCACACCTGGATTTGGGGATCCTCTGCCATTCTTCCTTGCAGATCCTCTCCTGTTCCATCAGGTTGGATGGTGAATGTTGGTGGACAGCCATTTTCAGGTCTCTCCAGAGATGCTCAATTGGGTTTAGGTCAGGGCTCTCGCTGGGCCAGTCAAAAATGGTCACACAGATGTTCTGAAGCCACTCCTTTGTTATTTCAGCTGTGTGCCTAGGGTCATTGTCTGGTTGGAAGGTGAACCTTCGGCCAAGTCTGAGGTCCAGAGCACTCTGGAAGAGATTTTCATCCAGGATATCTCTGTACTTGGCCGCATTCATGTTTCCTCCAATTGCAACCAGTTGTTCTGTCCGTGCAGTTGAAAAACACCCCCATAGCATGACGCTTCCACCACAATGTTTCACTGTTGGGATTGTATTGGGCAGGTGATGAGCAGTGCCTGGTTTTCTCCACACATACCGCTTAGAACTTTTTGGTGAGAATTCTATCTTTGGTTCATCAGATCAGAGAATCTTATTTCTCATTGTCTGGGAGTCCTTCATGTGTTTTATAGAAAACTCAATGCGGGCTTTCATATGTCTTGCACTTAGGAGAGGCTTCCGTCGAGCCACTCAGCCATAAAGGCCCGACTGGTGGAGGGAAGCAGTGATAGTTGAGTTTGTGGAACTTTCTCCCATCTCCCCACTGCATCTGTGGAGCTCAGCCACAGTGATCTTGGGGTTCTTTTTTATCTTTCTCACCAAGGCTTGTCTCCCACGATTGCTCAGTTTTGCTGGATGGCCAGGTCTATGAAGACTTCTGGTGATCCCAAACTTCTTCCATTTAAGGATTATAGAGGCCACTGTGCTCTTCAGAACCTTGAGTACTGCAAAAATTCTTTTGTAACCTTGGCAAGATCTGTGCCTTGCCACAAATCTGTCTCTGAGCTCCTTGTCCAGTTCCTTTGTCTTCATGATTCTCATTTGGTCTGACATGCACTATGAGCTGTGAGGTCTTATATAGACAGGTGGGTGCCTTTCCAAATCAAGTCCTATCAGTTTAATTAAACACAGCTGGACTCCAATGAAGGAGTAGAACCATCTTAAGGAGGATCACAAGGAAATAGACAGCATGTGACTTAAATATGAGTGTCTGAGCAAAGGGTCTGAATACTTAAGACCATGCAATATTTCAGTTTTTCCTTTTTAATAAATTTGCAAAAATTTCTACATTTCTGTTTTTTTCAGTCAAGATCGGGTGCAGAGTGTACATTAATGAGAAAAAAATGAACTTTTTTAAATTTACCAAATGGCTGCAATGAAACAAAGAGTGAAAAATTTAAAGTGGTCTGAATACTTTCCGTACCCACTGTAGATAGGAGACAGATAGATGATAGATAGATATGGTTGATATGCACATATGAATTGGCCAATTTATGCACTAACAATCTTTCATTTTTGTAAGTACATTTTACTTAGCAATAATACATTTCAGGTCTCATGTAGTCAGCATTTGCATATAACTTGGTCCTTATAGTCTGCTGCTGTGCTCTCTTTTTTGCATATTGTGCAGTCATGGCAGCTTGCACCTTTCACATTACATGGAGGTGCTGGTCAGGTTTTTGTTTCCTGTAGTTTACTATTGGAGGTTGTGACTGCCTCCTTTTCTGACTCCTCTCATCAGCCCAAGGGTGTGTTTAATTAATTAAGAAAAAGAGAATATTCATCCATTGTAGAATGTGAATTTTTCCCTGGAATCATGTTTTAAACCGATTGAAATAAAATTTGGTATTTTGACTGAAGTGCTGAATCCACCTTTCCCTTATTCTTTATGCCTTCCCTTGGATTTGATATCCTGGGCACTCAGTGATAGGCAGGTAGGAAAAATATGATCAGCTCACCTATTTAAAATGAAGGCTTCTAGCTCAGGAGAGGCATGTTTGATAGGTATTAGGGCTCATACTCATTTGCGATAAAAACGGCTGAGTGCAATCCAAAAAAAAATTGGATTGCACTCTGACCAATGTTAATATGAGTTCCTGCAGATCTGCGATGGTTTATTTTTTTCTCAGCTCAGATTGGGCTGAGAAAAAAATTGCAGCATGTCTTGGATGAGACTTACCAAAGCAAGCCAATGGTCGCACGGCACTCGGTTCATGTGAGTGTTGTCCGATTTTTACACACCTACGGTATGTCCTTGAAAATCTGACATTTCATCTGCCGTGTACAGGAAAATCACAGCATGACAAGTTAGAATAGATTGTATAGATATATATATATATATATATATATATATATATCTATACACAGTATAGATATATATATATATATATATACATATACTGTACATAGAATAGATATAAAGATGTCAGTCACATGTATAATTACAGTGCTTGTGTACCTTACTGTACATGTATTTTAGTACTAAGCAAACTATTTTCTAAAAAAAAAATGGCGTGTGATCCCCTCAAATTTTATTAACCAGCAGAGAGAAAGTAGAGAGCTGGGGGATGATGTTTATAGCCTGGGAAGGGAGCAAGACAAATGGAGCTTCCCAGGCTACTAATATCAACTAACAGCTATATACTTAGCCTTTACTGGTTATTAAAAAGGGGGACCCAAAAAAAATTACGTTGGATAATTAACCCCTTTGCCCGGAAGCCTGTTTTCACCTTCCTGACCAGGCCAATTTTTACAATTCTGACCACTGTCAATTTATGAGGTTATAACTCTGGAATGCTTCAAAGGATCCTGGTGATTCTGAGATTGTTTTCTCATGATATATTGTACTTTATGATAGTGGTAAAATTTATTTGATATGACTTGAGTTTATTTGTGGAAAAAAATGGAAATTTTGTGAAAAGTTTGAAAATTTGGCAATTTTCAAACTTTTAATTTTTATGCCCTTAAATCAGAGAGTCATATTGCACAAAATAGTTAATAAGTAACACATCCCAAATGTCTCATTTACATCAGCAATTTTGGAAACATCATTTTTTTGTTAGGAAGTTTTAAGGGTTAAAAGTTGACCAGCAATTTCTCATTTTTACAACAAAATTTGCAAAACCCCCTCACACTTGAAGTGACTTTGAGGGTCCTATATGACAGAAAATACCCAAAAATGACATCATTCTAAAAACTGAACCTGTCAAGGCACTCAACACCACATTCAAGACGTTTATTAACCCTTCAGGTGCTTCACAACAATTTTTGGAATATGGAAGGAAAAAAATAAACATTTACTTTTCTTTCACGAAAATTTTCCCTTAGACCTAAATTTTTTTACTTTTGCAAGGGTAAGGCTACTTTCACATTTGCATTTTTTTGCGCTGCGCACTGTGTGCAGTGCAAACGCACATAAAAAACGAATCATGCATTTGTGTGCGCTTTTTGCGGTTTTGTGCATGTTTTTTAAAAAAAACGCATTTTTTTTGCGCTGACATGCGCATTATCATGCGCACGTCACCGCACCCATAGACTATAATGGGTGTTTGGGTGCAAAAAAAACTCATTGAGCGCGCATGCGTTTTTTTGGGACGTCGGATGCACAAAAAATGCAACAAGATGCATTTTGTGCGCCCGAGCGCACATTACAAAAAAAGCATATGCATACAAACGCGTACAAACGCATGTAAAATATAGGGAAAAAAATGCATGCTTTTTTTGCGCAAAAAAGCGCAAAAAAACGCAAGTGTGAAACCAGCCTAACAGGAAAAAATGGACCATACATTTTGTTGTGCATTTGCTCCTGAGCATGCCGATACCCGATATGTGGGGTAATTCTACTCTTTGGGCACATGGCAGGGCTCAGAAAGAAAGGAGCGCCATTTCACTTTTGGAATGCAAAATTTAATGGAATAATTAGCGGACGCCATGTCATGTTAGAAGAACTCCTGATGTGCTTAAACAGTGCTAAAACCCCACAAGTAACACCATTTGGAAACTAGACCCCTTATGGAACTTATCTAGATGTGTATTGAGCACCTTGAACCCACAGCTGCTTCACAGAAGTTTATAGCGTAGAGCTGTGGAAATAAATAAAATCACATTTTTCCCCAAAAAAAATATTTTTAGCTCCATATTTTGCATTTTCAAAAGGGTAACAGGAGAAATTGCTCTATACAATTTGTTATGCAATTTCTTCTGAGTACGCCGATACCCCATATGTAGTGGAATACTACTGTTTGGGCACATGGCAGGACGTCGAAGGGAAGGAGTGCCATGTGACTCTTTGAATACAAAATTTGATGGAATAATTGGTGGACGCAATGTCGGGTTTGAAGAGCCCCTGCTGTGCCTAAACAGTGGAAACCCCACACAGCTTTGGAAACTGGACCCCTTTAGGACCTTATCTAGATGTGTATTGAGCACCTTGAACCCCCAGGTGCTTCATAGACGTTTATAATGTAAAGCCTTAAAAATAAAAAAAATCATATTTTTCCCACCAAAATCTTTTTTAGCTACAAATTTTGTATTTTCACAAGAGCAAAAGGAGAAAATGGACCCCAAAGTTTGTTGTTCAATTTCTCCTGAGTTTTAGCCATATGTGGTCAAAAACTACTTTGGAGGCACAGTGCAAAGCTCAGAAGGGAAGTAGTGCCATATTACAGTGCAGATTACGTTGCACTGGTTTGAGGGTGCCATGTTACATTGAAAGATTCCCTGAGGTGCCAACACAGCAGAACTCCACATAAGTGACCCTATTTTACCAACTAAACCTCTCAATGAATTCATCTAGGGATGCAGTGATTATATTGACACCACAGGTTTGTCACAAACATTTATACCATTGGGCAGTGAAGAAAAAATAATTTACATTTTTAACACCAAGATTGTGTGTAAGGCTAGTTTCACACTTGCTTTTTTTTGCAGCGCGTTTTTCCCGCAAAAAAACGCATTGAAAAAATGCATACAACTGCTGTGTTTTTTTCATGCATTTTTATGAGCATGCATGAAAAAAACGCAGCATTTTTATGCGTTTGTATGCGTTTTTAGTGCGTTTTTACCGCGTTTGCGTTTTTTCCAAACATTAGGTGGCCCCTCACACTAACCCAAACCATGACTTTACTAACCCTAACCCTGACCCTAACCCTAACCCTGACCCTAACCCTAACCCTGACCCTGACCCTAACCCTAACCCTAACCCTGACCCTAACCCTAACCCTAACCCTAACCCTGACCCTAACCCTAACCCTAACCCTGACCCTAACCCAAACCATACCCTGATCCTAACCCTAACCCTGACCCTGACCCTAACCCTGACCCTAACCCTAACACTGACCCTAACCCTAACCCTGACCCTAACCCTAACCCTTAACCAAACCATACCCTGATCCTAACCCTAACCCTGACCCTGACCCTAACCCTAACCCTTAACCAAACCATACCCTGATCCTAACCCTAACCCTGATCCTGACCCTAACTCTAACCCTAAGCCTAACCCTAACCCTAACCCTAAACCCCCTTAACTAACCCTAACTCTAACCCAAACCCCTAAATTCCATTGTCTAAACTAATGGTAAAAAAAAATGCATGTGCAAAAAAACGCATACATAAGCATGCCAATTCGCACATATGCTCACCATAGACTTATAATGGGTGTCTTGCTGTAAAAAAACGCATTGCGCGCGCATGCGTTTTTTTGAGGCAAGTCGGACGCCCAAAAAATGCAACAGGTTGCATTTTGTGCGCCCGAGCGCATACCGCAAAAAAACGCATGCGCGGAAAAACGCGTACAAACGCATGTGTATGCGCACATAAGCGCATCCCATGCAAAGTATAGGAAAAAAAACCGCATGCGCTATTTAGCGCTAAAATACCGCGAAAAAAAACGCAAGTGTGAAACCAGCCTTAACCCCAAGTTTTACATTTTCACACTGGGAAATGGGTCAAAATGGCACCAGAATTTGTCCCACTATTTCTGCTGAATGTAGAAATAGCCCATATGTGGCTGTACAGTACTTCTTTGCCATACGGAGTGACTTGGAAGGGACAGAATTCTATTTGCCTCTTGGAGTGCAGATTTTCCTATAGTAGAGGGTGGGCCATTTACATGGATACACCTAAATAAAATGGGAATGGTTGGTGATATCAACTTCCTGTTTGTGGCACATTAGTATATTGGAGGGGGAAAACTTCAAGATGGGTTGTGATCATGGCAGCCATTTTGAAGTTGGTCATGTTGGATACAACTTTATTTTTTTCAGTGGGAAGAGGGTCATGTGACACATCAAACTTATTGAGAATATCACAAGAAAAACAATGGTGTGCTTGGTTTTAATGTAACTTTATTCTTTCATGAGTAATTTACAAGTTTCTCTTTGTTTACAGCCATTGACATGTCGCAGAGGTTAACACGTGAGGAGCGGATAGAAATTGTGTTGATGTCTGGTGAACGCAGTACACGGGTCATTGCAGCAGATTTCAATGCAAGACACCCTACGGAAGAAAACAGTCACCATTCCCATTTTATTTAGGTATATCCATATAAATGGCCCACCCAAAAAAGTTTGCCTCATCACTGAACATAATGTTCTGTGTAAACTGAGGGTCCAGTTCCAATTTTTGCTTTGCCCATTCTGCAAATTCAGCGCTCCGATCTGGGTCACCAACCATTCCCATTTTATTTAGGTGTAGCCACATAAATGGCCCACCCTGTAGTTTGTGGATTCCATATAAAGAGCCTCTAAGTGATAAAAAAAGCAGAATCTCCCCTTAACCCTAGAACGCATACCCATAGAAATCTACACATTCACGCACCTGGGGCCTTTTAGGCCTGTTTACAATTATCATGGAATAACTCAAATAAAAATACTTTTCAAAGTTTATTGCAAAGTAAGGATGCATTCCCACTGGCGCTGGGGTCTGCCAGGACGGGATTCCGTAATGGATCTGACCTCCTGGTGACCCCAGCTAAGGCTGGCGGACGCATACCTGGGGCCTCGCAGGCCTGCCAGGTTACTTGTTTTCTATTTTCTGTAAAATTACTTTAGTTAGAATTTTGAAACTCTAGGTATTCCTCAGGTATATACAGTAGTTGTTAGTAATTTCCAGTTGTTCATATATTTTTATGTTATAGGCATTTCGGTATAACAACCTTTTTTTGGGACTACCCCATATTCACGCACCTGGGGCCTTTTAGGCCTGTGCGCAAATAACACGGAATAATTCAAATAAAAATACTTTTCAAAATTTATTTTACAATTGCAAAGTAAGGATGCATTCCCACTAGCGCTGGGGTCCGCCAGGAGGTGATCCGTAATGGATCCGTAATCCGTAGAGCAAGTGTTTTTACTATGTCGGAACATACCGTATATACTCGAGTATAAGCCGACCCCCCTAATTTTGCCACAAAAAACTGGGAAAACTTATTGACTCGTGTATAAGCCGAGGGTGCACACTGAGTGGCCCCAGTTATCATGCACAGTGAGTGGCCCCAGCTATCATGCACAGTGAGTGGCCCCAGCTATCATGCACAGTGAGTGGCCCCAGCTATCATCAATCAAATCAATCAAATCAAATTTATTATCGCCAAGTACATATTACATATATACAAGGAATTCTTTGTGGCAAAGAGGCAACATAATATATAACAACAGATACAACAAGTAACATCTAACAAGACAGATAGAGTATATAGTCTACACATGACGATTTAATTGTTGAACAGAGAGTGGATAGAAGCTGTTCATATGGCGGTTGGTACTGCATTTGGGGGCTCTGAAGCGACGTCCTGAAGGGAGTAGTTGGAATGAGGAGTGTCCCGGGTGAGAGGGATCGGATGAAATTTTCAATGCGTGGGATCGAATACTCTTATCATAAAGATCCTGGATTTTAGGCAGGGGGGAACCTATAATTCTCTCTGCTGTTCTGAAAGTCCTTTGTAAGCGGAGTTTGTCATGCGCAGTGGCTCCCCCATACCAGACTATCAGAGAGGAACAAATCACAGATCTGATGACAGCATTAAAGAATAAGATTAGCAGATTCTTAGACAAACCATATCTTTTCAGCTGACGCAGGAAGAACATCCTCTGTTGTGCTTTTCTTATAACAGCATCCACGTTTTTCCCCCATTTAAGATCATGAGAGATGATAACACCAAGGAATTTGGTCTCTGTGACCCTAAGAACCACTTCGTCATGGATGTAGATTGGAAGTATCTCATGTTGATCTTTCCTAAAATCCACAACCATCTCAGCAGTTTTTTTAGTGTTGAGTACAAGATTATTGGCTTTACACCAGTCACATATTCTTTCCACCTCACTCCGATACAAGTCTTCAGCATTTCCCCTGATGAGACCAATCAGTGTCATATCATCGGCAAATTTCAAGATTTTTACTGAGTCTGCTGAAGAGATGCAATCATTCGTATAGAGAGAAAACAGTAACGGGGACAAAACACACCCCTGAGGTGCCCCGATGTTTGTGACCAAGGTGTCCGAAGTGAATGGTCCAACTTTTACACTCTGTATCCTGGCTGTCAGGAAGTTATAAATCCACAAGCATAAGTTAAGAGGGACTCCAAGAGCTACCATTTTCTTATGAAGTAAATTTGGATCAATGGTATGTAATGGTAATGGATCATGCACAGTGAGTGGCCCCAGTTATCATGCACAGTGAGTGGCACCAGTTATCATGCACAGTGAGTGGCCCCAGTTATCATGCACAGTGAGTGGCCCCAGTTATCATGCACAGTGAGTGGCCCCAGTTATCATGCACAGTGAGTGGCCCCAGTTATCATGCACAGTGAGTGGCCCCAGTTATCATGCACAGTGAGTGGCCCCAGTTATCATGCACAGTGAGTGGCCCCAGTTATCATGCACAGTGAGTGGCCCCAGTTATCATGCACAGTGAGTGGCCCCAGTTATCATGCACAGTGAGTGGCCCCAGACCCCAGTTATCATGCACAGTGAGTGGCCCCAGTTATCATGCACAGTGAGTGGCCCCAGACCCCAGTTATCATGCACAGTGAGTGGCCCCAGTTATCATGCACAGTGAGTGGCCCCAGTTATCATGCACAGTGAGTGGCCCCAGTTAGGATGCACAGTGAGTGGCCCCAGTTATGTGCACAGTGAGTGGCCCCAGTTATGTGCACAGTGAGTGGCCCCAGTTATGTGCACAGTGAGTGGCCCCAGTTATCATGCACAGTCAGTGGCCCCAGTTATCATGCACAGTCAGTGGCCCAAGTTATCATGCACAGTGAGTGGCCCCAGTTAAGATGCACAGTGAGTGGCCCCAGTTAGGATGCACAGTGAGTGGCCCCAGTTAGGATGCACAGTGAGTGGCCCCAGTTAGGATGCACAGTGAGTGGCCCCAGTTAGGATGCACAGTGAGTGGCCCCAGTTAGGATGCACAGTGAGTGGCCCCAGTTAGGATGCACAGTGAGTGGCCCCAGTTAGGATGCACAGTGAGTGGCCCCAGTTAGGATGCACAGTGAGTGGCCCCAGTTAGGATGAACAGTGAGTGGCCCCAGTTATGTGCACAGTGAGTGGCCCCAGTTATGTGCACAGTGAGTGGCCCCAGTTATGTGCATAGTGAGTGGCCCCAGTTATGTGCACAGTGAGTGGCCCCAGTTATGTGCATAGTGAGTGGCCCCAGTTATGTGCACAGTGAGTGGCCCCAGTTATGTGCACAGTGAGTGGCCCCAGTTATGTGCACAGTGAGTGGCCCCAGTTATGCTGCACAGTGTGTGGCCCCAGTTATGCTGCACAGTGTGTGGCCCCAGTTATGTGCACAGTGAGTGGCCCCAGCTTTTCTGCACAGTGAGTGGCCCCAGTTATGTGCACAGTGAGTGGCCCCAGTTATGTGCACAGTGAGTGGCCCCAGTTATGTGCACAGTGAGTGGCCCCAGTTATGTGCACAGTGAGTGGCCCCAGTTATGCTGCACAGTGTGTGGCCCCAGTTATGCTGCACAGTGTGTGGCCCCATCATGTTGCTGCTGCCGCTGCCTCCCTTACAAAAAAAAACAAAAACCTGTATACTCACCACAGTCGCTGCCCCCTGCTCATCAGCGTTGCGCTCTGCAGTGACTGTGCAGGCAGAGAGCGATAGCGCTCTCTGTCCTGAATGTCACTGCAGAGGACGCAAGACAGCAGAGCGCAGGGACAGGTGAATATGCCTCCCAACCCCCCGTTCATACTCACCGGGTCCTGGCGCTTGTCTCTGCAGCTCCTCTGCTTGTTCCATGTTGTCGGCGCTGCTCTCTTCCTGGTTCAGCGGTCATGTGGCACCCGCTCATTAAATATGCGCATATTTAATGAGCGGGTACCATTTGACAGCTGAAGCAGGAAGAGAGCAGCGCCGACAACATGTAACAAGCAGGGGAGCTGCAGAGAAGGGTGAGTATGATCTGACACCCCCGCTCCCCCTCCCCCGCCGCTCCCCCCCGGTATATGACTCGTGTATAAGCCGAGAGGGGGACTTTCAGCCCAAAAAAATGGGCTGAAAATCTCGGCTTATACACGAGTATATACGGTAGGTCTTTCTGGACTGGAGCATCAGCTTCTTTGCCACAGTAAATCAGACCATTCATCCCATAATAGCTTGCTGAATCGCACATCCAGAAAATTTTTATGCCATACTTAGCTGGCTTACTGGGCATATACTGAATGAATTTGCAACGTCCCCTAAAGGCAAGAAGTTGCTCGTCCACTGTCACATTATCCCTGGAATGGTAAAGCTTTGTACAGTTCTTGATAAAAAGATTCCAGATATAGCTAATAGGGGCTAATTTATCGGTTGCCAACCTCACAGGGCGAGTTCTCTTTTCATCAAAACGAAGGCATCTCTGAATACCCTCAAATCTATTGATGGACATAGTAGCTTTGTAGTGTGGATCTGCAAATGGGTTCTGAAATAACTCTCTGATTGGAACATCGTATGATTTTATCGACCCTGCCAGAGGAGTAAGGCCAATATAAGCATATAGTTCCTCTATAGTTATATTTTTCCATGTTTTTTTCTTCCTGACGCGATACGTTTTCCTTCTACGTTAGTACACAAACCTACCTCATCTGCAATATCATCTGAAACAAATTTACAGAAAACATCTCTTTTGGACATGAATGGGGGAATTCCGACAGCTCCTTGAGCAACTCTAATAATGTTATGTGATGGGGTGCGTGCAGGAGCCGCAGCAGTACTGTTCCAAAAAATATTCGTTTTAGATGTTCTATTTGAACGTTCTGCTGGATCCACTACTTCTTCATGATCTGAAGAATCGCTGGACGATGAAGTTGATACATTAGCTGGTGGCATGTAGTCTTAATCAGACAAAGAAATTTCACTTTCTTCATCACTATTGAAAACAATCACCTTGATTTCATGGTCAGTCAATCCCCTGGAAGTAGACTGTGCCATTGTAATTTTAGATGTCAGTAAACTAAAAAAAAAAAAAAAAAAAAAAAAAAAGATTACAATGAGGCTTGTGCACTGTAAACAGTACGTGATAAGACTCTTTGTTAGGGTCCCAGCACACCAAGCGATATAAAGCATGTAAAGTGCAGCCCCCCTCCTCTTACCTCCAACAGATCACTTTCTTGTAGTGCAGTAGAAGCCTCTGGTTTTGGAGCTCAGAAAGTTTCTATTTCCAGACAAAAGAAAGCTGACTTCTTCTTCCAAAGTCTCTCCAGCAATTAGGACAAAAAGACCTGAGATGAGGTCAGAGACACATGACTTTGTGAGGGAGCCTCCCTTCCAAGATCACATGACCATGTTGTCATGCAGAACCCACACTCTTCCCAGCAATAGCAGAGTCATAAAAGTTCTTCCCCAGCAACAATACAGACAAAAAGACTGAGTATCACATGTAAACCCAATTAAGGCCTAAAAGGCCCCAGGTGCGTGAATATGGGGTAGTCAAAAAAAAAGGTTGTTATACCGAAATGTCTGTAACATAAAAATATATGAATAACTGGAAATTACTAACAACTATATACCTGAGGATTACCTAGATTTTCAAAATTCTAACTAAAGTACTTTTACAGAAAATAGAAAACAAGTAGCCTGGCAGGCCTGCGAGGCCCCAGGTATGCGTTCTAGGATTAAGTGACCCCATTTTGGAAATTATATCCCTTTGGGAATTTATTTACAGATGTAGTGACAATTTTGACTCCAGCAGAGCTTGGCTTGCATCTACTCCAGAATATTTCAACCCTTCTCCTGAGCCGAGACCTCGGTGGCCTGTAGAGTTCGAATCGTTACTTCCCAAGGATCCTCAGATTGTACTCTTAATTGAACCGCAGGAGCCGGCAGCACTTCCTCTAAGGGCCTTACTAGCTTGGCCAGTTCGATCCGCGCTTTCAGAATGATGTCTCTGTCTTCGAGGTTGACGCAGCGCACCAGTACGGTTTCTTTTTGCACGGTAGCCAGGGAACGAGCCACCAGCATGCCAGGAGGTAAGCGCCCTGAGTGGCATGGCTCCACCTGCATCTCCACACCCTCCAAGGGTATCGAGGCTCAAATTGGCAGGGCCACCACAGTCTGCCCAGGAGGTAGCACAAGCAGGGGAGTTGCCGGCGTGATGACTTTGCCCAGAGCCTCGCCTTCCCAGCAGTTCTGATGGACCTGCGCTTCCCGCACCAACTGCTGAAATACCTGTCTCTGGGCCGTGCGAGAACCCAACTGCTTCAGAACCTTCTGCATAGGATCATTGAGAAGTAGGTTGCCGAACTCCCGTAGTATGTTCATGCCTAGGGTGACTGGATGCTGTTTATCAGTTTCTCCTTGAGTCAGTACCACCCCTCTGCGACCAAGGGATTTACCGCAAAACATCACCTGCACCCACACCACCCCGGCAACCGGGACCGGTAGTTGATTGGCGGCTATTAGTCTGATCATGGGCCCCCACTGAGGTCTCGCTGCCTCCGAGAAATTCTGTTGAAAATAAGTTGCGGGCATAGTGGTTACTTGTGACCCCGTGTCCACCAGGCACCGGACGGCCCGTCCCTCCACCTTTGCCCAAACCACCGGACATTTTGCGACCTAATCTTTGGGACTTCCACCACCCCTAATCGTGGTTTTGGGCTCCGAGCGGCGTCCCCCCAGCCCGGAGCCCTCTAGTTTAATGGCCACCGGGGTGGGTATTTCCCACGCCGCGGACAATCTCGGGCGAAGTGGCCTGGTTCTCCGCACTCATAACACCGGGCCTGTGCAGAGCGACCGCCCGGCGGGGAGCGTGACCCCCAGGGGCTGGTGTTAAAACTAGGTCGTCCAGTCCCGGTCTCAGTCCTTCTCTTCGGCCAGCTCACCCTTAATGTTCTTCAACTCATGTTTCATCTCTTCCACCCACTGAGGCTCCTTGACTGCGTTCACAGAAGCCTCCACACCCCAGACCTTCCCCATGGGAACCGCCATCTCTTGCTCCTGCTCTTGAACCCGTGCTTGACTTCCCACCTCTGAAAAGCCTATATGGGGATTCATTCTGATCTGTTCCCATAATGCCTGTTTTATCAATGGATTCTGCAGTCCAGTCACCAGTAGGTCGTGTAGGGTATTGTCAATAGGTTCTACCCCTACTCCGTCCTTTCTTTCAATAGCCGTATGCAATTCTTGGAGGACATTCATATACTGAGTGATTGTCTCCCCCTCTCCCTGCATTCGACTGAACAATCGGGCCCTTAATTCTCCCACATTAGTTGGGTACCCAAGGGTCTGTTCTACTATCTGTAGAACCTTACCAAAAGTGTTACGGTGTCCCGGGGGTCTCAACATCACTGACCTCCGTACCTCCCCATCTAACGCCATGAGGGCCACTTCAGCTTCCAGGTCAGGAGTCTTTGGGTGCATCCGAAAGAGTCCCCGCATCCGTTCCATCCAACTCCATAGCATAGTATTGAAGCCGGAAAATCTAGGCAGGTTGTTCAGCATAGCCCCCAATGAAATGCTGGACCGGGGACCCTCATTATTCGTAGAGTTCACAGCCCTGTCCTGATCTGGGGCACCATCGTCCGCGCTCGGAGACTGCATCCTGCCAACTATGCCAAATGTATGTACCAGCAGGTTCTCAGGATGCAGTGACGAGACACGAGACTGAGTGTGATTTTGAAAAGTAATGTTTATGAACTGAAGCCGCTAGGGCTATGCTGAGAAACCAAAAAGGGATAACAACAATTGTCCACGCAGAGACTCAACAACAATAACAATACTTTTCTTATCAAGAATGCGACTAACCCGGCAAAGCCGGCTATTATGGGCCTCGCAATAGCCGACTATGGGTCCTTATATCCTAAAGTCAACTTATCCTTCTGGACGCCCTTCAGTGTCGCTGGTGCGTCTGCTTCGGCATCGCGGATGTGGCTGCTTTGATGCTGCTGCCGCTACATTCAGCTGCTGAAGAACGGCCATGACCCCTGGGCATCTCAGCACCAAGGAGGAGTTGGGGCACAACAGGCCCTAAAGGATCTTTGCTGTTGGGGCGCAACAGGCCCTGAAATAATCCTGCAACTGGGGGCACAACAGGCCCTTTAGGATCTGTGCCGTTGGGGCACAACAGGCCCTGGAGTATTCCTGAAGCTGGGGGCACACCAGGCCCTGAAGGTTCTTTGCCGTTGGGGCGCAACAGGCCCTGGGGTAATCCTGAAGCTGGGGGCACAATGGGCCCTGAAGTAATCCTGCAGCTGGGGGCGCAACAGACCCTGAAGTAGTCCTTAGTGGAGATGACCCCCTGTAAACACAGCGGGGTAGGACTTGCAGAAAGTTTTATCAGGCTCCCGTGCCAAAGAGAGGTTGTGTTGCAGTTTCCAGAAGTGACCATTGGCAGGCCTACGCTAAGGGTTCCTCTGTAGACGGGGAGTAGGCCTCAACTGCCGACTGTGACGAGATGGCGTCCACTGCCATCAGTGATGAAGAGGCCGAAGCCGCAGGCTGAGGCAGGGAGGCAGTGGGAAAGCCGCCGCAGCGGGCTGAAGTGAAATATCAGCGGCGGCTCTGGGTCGCGGACCAGCCGCACCAGAGCGAGGAACAGCGGTAACGGCTGTGGCTGACCGTGGGTCGGGGGCGGGCCCGGATTCGAGTAAAGCACAAGTCTCTTGTCGGTGAGTGCGTCGCTTACCCTCCACAGACCCCCAACGGTCTCCCCGTGGAACAACATCAGTTAATCCGGCTCTCTCTCTTCTCCACGGCTTCCTGTCTCCTGTCAGCCTCTCTGTCAACTGAACTTTCAGCATGCTCCCTGCTCCTTTTATCCTCGCCCCGCCCTCTGTTGCCCTGTCTCCTCCAGTCGTGCCCTCTCCTTCATTGCCCCACCGATACCGTTCCTTCAGGAACCCAGATGGAGACCCCCCTGGTTCTGGCACAGACACTCTACGGGAGTCCTCCTCCCCACACAGGCAAACTGAGAGGTAAAGAAGAATCCCAAGATCACTGTGGCTGAGCTCCACAGATGCAGTAGGGAGATGGGAGAAAGTTCCACAAAGTTAACTATCACTGCAGCCCTCCACCAGTCGGGCCTTTATGGCCGAGTGGCCTGACGGAAGTCTCTCCTCAGTGCAAGACATATGAAAGACCACATAGAGTTTGCTAAAAAAAAACACATGAAGGACTCCCAGACTATGAGAAATAAGATTCTCTGGTCTGATGAGATGAAGATAGGCCTTTATGTGTGGAGAAAACCAGGCACTGCTAATCACCTGCCCAATACAATTCCAACAGTGAAATATGGTGGTGGCAGCATCATGCTATGAGGGTGTTTTTCAGCTGCAGGGACACGACGACTGGCTGCAATTGAAGGAAACATGAATGCGGCCAAGTACAGAGATTTCCTGGGTGAAAACGTCTTCCAGAGTGCTCTGGACCTCAGACTTGGCCGAAGGTTCATCTTCCATCAAGACAATGACCCTAAGCATACAGCTAAAAAAACTAAGTGTTGGGGAGTGTTTATTTAAATAAAGTATTTTTTTTGTGTTTTTTATTACTGGCTTCAGAACAACTGTGTGACCATTTTTGACTGGCTCAGCCAGAGCTCTGACTTAAACCCAATTGAGCATCTCTGGAGAGACCTGAAAATGGCTGTCCACCAATGTTCACCATCCAACCTGACAGAACTGGAGAGGATCTGCAAGGAAGAATGGCAGAGGATCCCCAAATCCAGGTGTGAAAAACTTGTTGCATCATTCCCAAGAAGACTCATGGCTGTAGTAACTCAAAAGGGTGCTTCTATTCAATACTGAACAAAGAGTCTGAATACTAATGACCATGTGATATTTCAGTTTCTCTTTTCTAATAAATTTGCAAAATTTGTTACATTTCGTTTTTTTCAGTCAAAATGGGGTGCAGAGTGTACTTAAATGAGAAAAAAAAGAACTTTTTTGAATTTACCAAATGGCTGCAATGAAACAAAGAGTGAAAAATTTAAAGGGGTCTGAATACTTTCCGTACCCACTGTATCTATCTAAAAGTCTCGCAAGCATGGGAACCCTTGACGCTGGGTTGCGAGCTTGCATATTTTGGCCAAAATATCGACCAATACCTCACTTAGACACAAAATGGAAGTTATAATATAATAGAGCAGAGTGGAAGGGAGCAAAAAGCAAAGGTTGACCCTCCTCCGTGCATGAACTGACAGATGTGGTGCCTCCTTAAATGCATATAAAATAAAGATCTGTGTTTGTCATCAGCATCTTAAAGAAACAATCAGCAGGGAGCTTCTAAACCAACTATTTACAGTACATCAGATCTAAACAGTATGCAACACCCTAAATCCAGCATGCACAGAGCATGAGGCAATGTAATTTGGCAGATGTTAAAAAGATCTTCCGCACCAAAAACCCATCTCGGCTTAGTTAAGTATCCAAAGACACTGAAGTACAGCCACTTAAGCGTTTTGTAAAATTATCCTTAGGCCATGGTCACACCATCTGTTATGATTGGGTCACCGAGGAGGAAAGCAAGACCAAGCTAAGCCACAGAAAACCAGAGAGGTTGGTAACTAAGCGGATTGCAGACCCCTGATCCTATCCACACTACTAGCAGTAGCCGTGGAGCACACCTACGATGATTCTAGACGCTTCGACACAGCCGGAGAAGTAAATAAGCCTAAAGCAAGAGAGGGAAAATCTAAACTGCCCAAGAGCAGACCCCATAGGAATAGATAGCCCCCAAACATATATTGTCGGTGAGACAAGATGAAAACACAAACGCAGGTACGAAAATAGGCTGAGCAAATGATGGGGCCCACGCTAACTAGACAGGACAGGAAAGGAAAGACACTGTCTGCAATCACGCAAAAAACCCTGCAAAAAATGTCCAACACGTCTGATAGAAAAATACTGAAGTCACTCGACTTCGCCCACTATATTGGCACTCTGGCATATTCTGAAGGCAGAACAAAAAGAGGCCAATCTAATAAGGGACAAAAACAAACTGGCACAAGCAGTAATATAAAAATGGAAATTCAGCACAGCCCCAGCCGGGGCTGGCTGACCACACAAAACTGAATAGACAAAACCAAATCAAATGTGAACAATAGCAAAAGAACACTTAGCTTGAGCATGCAGGGACTGAGCTGGAAACTAAGACCTCAGGAGGCAGGAAAAAATCACCAGCAGGGATAGAGGGAGTTGGCTGTCTTAAATCCAGTCAAAAACTCCAGATGTCCAATCGTCCTCCTCATTATCAGGTGGCAGGCCTCTGTTAATTAGATCAGCTCCATTACCTCCTGTAACCATCAGAGGGAGCACGGAAAGAGAACTCACGACCCCTCTGTCAATACAACCAGTTCCACTACCTTCACTAGCAACCAGAAGTAGGCCAGAAAGTGAATGCACAACACCATCAGTATTTGGTCAGTATTTTACAGCAGTATTTGTAAGCCAAAACCAGGAGACGAACAATCAGAGGAAAAGTATGATAGTGTTAGGGACGGCGGAACGCACTAAATATAAAATAAGGTAAAGTGCGTTCGCCGCCCTGGGTCCACCGTGCAGAAGGTGTTAACACTGCTGCTAGCTAATGGCGGACGTACAATATGGCGGTATTACGTGTGGCACCCCTGAGGCTCAGTCGCCACAGAGGTACTACACCTTCTCCTAAGGTGTAGTGCCCCACCAACTAGGTAAGTTGGGAACTCCTTTCCACACTCCAACACCTGCACACACACAGGACAGTTCAGCAATGGACCGGATTGCGGCTCCATGCTTAGAGGATAGCAGAGCACCTTTCGTGGGTCCTTGCTTCATAACACGAGATGTGCTAGGAGGTGGGTGGAGTTAGATATAAAAGAGTGGGAAGGTTTAGAATTGGAGTTCAGTTGAGTTTGAAGTAAAAGAACAGAATAATCCAGCTCACCGCACTGCCTTGCTGGTAGGATCCAAATCCTGCGCACGGATTTGACTAGGCAGTCAATCAATAGTAAAAAAAGAACTCATCCAGAACATGATTAAGACCTGAGGCGTCGAAACGCGTTGTTCTGCAGTCATCCGACTGATATGCTGTACCTGCTGGAATTTTAATATGCATTGGCACAATAAAATGGATTTTTATTTTTCCATTCCTGGCGCTGGAACTTTCTTCTTTTTTTTTTTTCAGTTGAGTTTGGTTCAGTTCAGTTCAGTCTCGAGGAGAGGCTGAGAGCAGGCTGACAGGAGGTCAGCCTGAGGGGAGCTCAAGGTGGAGAAAGTCAGGAGAGGCTGAGGACTGGTCTTAGTGAAACGAGCTCCCTAGGAAAGGAACAGAAGGAGAAAAAAGGAGAAAGACGTAAAACTGCAACCTAAGCTTCCATGAGAGAGAGAAGGAACAGCGCGGAATGAAGGAGTAGGAGAACAGAGAGGAGTTGTGGGTTGGAAGAGGAACCCTGCCTATAGGTTCTCAGCGCAAGGCCGGGGCCCGTTCCCCGAGGTTGTATGGACACTTATGGTTCTGCAGCAGACCCCGGTGGAGTAGTTGGCTGTAAATGCACTGATATATCAGTCACATGACTGTCACATTATTATACGGTTGCGCACTTGTGGACATTGGTTGCGGCTTCTTAGAATCATAGAATCGTAGAGTTGGAAGGGACCTCCTGGGCCATCTGGTCCAACCCCCTGCTCAAAGCAGGATTCGCTAAATCATCCCAGTCAGATGTCTGTCCAGCCTCTGTTTGAAGACTTCCATTGAAGGAGAACTCACCACTTCTCGTGGCAGCCTGTTCCACTCATTGATCACTCTAACTGTCAAAAAGTTTTTTCTAATATCTAATCTGTGTCTTATGACTTGATTCCTATCTTCGGGCGTTTAACGCCAGTCCTCTTCGGTATGATTCGGCTCTTTTCGTCAGACTATGGCGGCGCATGCGCAATACGCCGCCTGGGGTACTGATACAGACCCGGAAGTGTTTTTCCTTCATGGCATATAAGGAGCGCGTTCTTCCTCATAGCGCTCACTGCGGCTCTTACCGGCAACGACTTGTGCGCCCCCTGGACGGTCACTCCTTTGGTGGTATGTGTTAGTGGATATTAACTTTTTACTTGTCATGTTTATTACACTAGTTTGTTCAAAACATATATTTATGTGCGGTGTCTTTTTCTTCACATAAGATTTTCATATACTGTATGTTTCACATGAATTGAATGCATGAGAAGTCCAAATGGCAACATATGTATGGACCATGTTTTTATACAGGTATGGGAACATTTCCAGATATCTTTGCTGTTCTCTCCTTTTTTTGATACATATATTTTTTCGATACATGTATATTTTTTGAAACAACATGTAATGGAGTTAACTGATGGATGGATCTCTATTAATTGTCTTTTCCGTATGGAACTAATGATTTCCTTTTTTCTTGCGGCTATTTTTCATTGAAATAAATGGTATCATTTAAGAATGCGATGAAATTTGTCATATGACTAGAATGTATATCTTTTTGATTATTAAGTATCGTATGAGACCTTTTTGTGATATTGATTCTGTAAGAAAATATACGTCTCATTGGTTATATTGTCTTCTATTTCCTAGATAAAATCTTGAGAAAGGCTTGAAATAGCCGAAACGTTGATAATATGTCTGTATATCATTGGTCTCACTACACCTAATTGTGCCTTTTTTGGATGAATTAAATAACAGATTGATATTATACTGTGTGCCGAGGTTCTTTTTTCATATATATTCTATTCTTTCCTCTGAGCACCAGATTAAAAGCAGTGAGCACCCCGTTTTCCATTATTGTAAATGCACTACTCCCATCTAAGACTTGGGACACAACAGCAACCGAATAGAGAGCCAGGACTCAGAGAGGAGTCCCCGATAGATGCTACAGCTGTCTGTCATACAAGTAGAGTTGTTAGGAACATCTGATAGGAGGAACTTCAAAGTACCACGGTACTGGAGCTCTTCACACTAAAGGCGCAATAGAGGAGTCGTTCAGGAAAGGTACATGTTGGCGGAGTGTTGGAGAGGAGAAGCCTAACTTGCCCGAGAGGTTGATTGAGTCTCTGCCCCGGAGGACACGGCATGGAAGCGGGCACCAGTGGTTACCAAGAACTGTGAGTAAAGCGTTGAAACTGCAAGCCCTGGTGTCCTCCATTCCTTCTTGCGTCCGCCAGCACTGCTACATTCCCTGCGCCGGAGACTACACCATCAAGGAGTCCCAACATCTACACTGCCCTGGGACAACAGCCCTGCCTGTGGAGGGCTATACCACCATTGCTGCATCCCACCATCTGTCCCAGAGGATCTGTCTGCAGCGTCGGCTTAACATCCCCCTTGCCGAACACCACAGGTGGCGTCACGAACTATTCAATTCCATTAACCACACCCCACCATTGACATTGGGCGCCCAGGGCCACGGACCGGGTCACAGCTGCCGTGATACTTTCCCCCTGACACCGGCCCGGTACCGAGTACCCCACAGCCCTGGGAGGGCGATCCATTACGCATGCGGGTGGAACGTCACCCTGAGCGATCTCTGTTTGCTCACAGAGATGCCTTAAGTGAAAAACACAAAAGACTGAGCCTGTTAGCGTCGCAGGTCTCAGAGAAGTGCACACACGGTATATGGTCACAGGAGCTGGGGCCCTAGGCAGAGGGTCTGTGTCCGTCTAGACCTACCTTTTGTGCGGCGTCGCAACTGCAGACGCCAAGAGGAGCTGCAGACTGCAGCGCGGCGACAGACACTACCGCTAGTTGACAATGCCGGAAGCAGACGCACTGTCGGACGCTAGCACTGTGGAGGATGCTGTAGTGGCTTGTAGCTTGCCACTGGTTGGCGATGACTCTATAGCTAAGTCCCTATACACACTCGTAATATCAGAGGGAGGGGATCTTAATGAGTCATTCGCAGGTTCATGAATCCATCACCATTCACACAGTAGCAACTAGAGACTATACTAGCACATGGCCGAGTGGCCATGCGAACCTTTTATAGCCAGGACCTTCCGGAAGCTTCCAGATCCCTGAGATGGACCAATTAGATCTGGAGAAGGACCTGGACATGTGGCTCCCGATCTCCAATGGGAGATCGTCTCGTGAGCATGCTCAGTGGAGCCGCAGGAGGACTTAGCCTCTGGAGGCATTTGCTGCTTAGCAGCCTTCATTGCCATTGCTGAACCAAAGGTGGCAGTAATAGTCAGCCCCACAGAGCAGGTCTGGGCAGAGCATCTGGGAAGATAGGATTGCTGAGCAATCTCCTCTGTGTTTGAAAGACAATGGGAGACCGCAGAATGTGAGGCTCTGGATTCCTGCTGAACCACTGCAGGAACCCGACGCTTAACAGATAGAAGCACATCACCACTTCTTTATTTAACAAAAATGTTGACAAGACAGAGTTTCATGCAACATTTCTTTAATCCATAACCTGAAAGTAAGGTTCGTAATTAACGATTAGCGAGCGAGCTCAGATAAACTGTTATCCGAGCATGCTCAAGTGCTAATAGAGTGTCTTCGGCTTGCTCTAATACTATGTTCGATTCGCTGTGACTTCATGTCTCACGACTGTTTGACACCCGCAACACAAGCAGGGTTTGCCTGTTTGTTAAACAATTGCCATTGAAAAGAAAAAAAATCATGCCTTCAAAGGAAATAAATAGCAGAGTATAAATAGTTCCTGTGATCATTAGTATAGCTTTCCAAAAACCATTTAAGTACGTGTATTGCCACATCATGATTCATTTACAGTTTCTTGGCTGCTCACCTAATTAGTGCTCTCCTTGCTTGGGATGTCAGTTTAGGTGGACAGCCATGTCTTAGGTAGGTTTGCAGTTGAGCCATACTCCTACACAGGACAGCACAGTTGTTAACAATTCCGAAAAGAGGGAAGAATAGGAAGCATTTAAGGAAACCAGGATGGATGAACACAGAACTTAAGCACATGCTAAAAAGGAAGAAAAAAATGTTTATAAAATGGAAAGAGGGAGGCATATCTAAAGAAGAATATAATGCTGTCTGCAGAACCTGCAGGGCACAAATCAGATTACCTAAAGCTGAAAATGAATTGAGGCTTGCAAGAGATGTCAAAAGCAATAATAAAGGATTTTGGGGATATGTCAAAAGTAAAAGAAAAGTCAAAGATGCTATAGGATTTTTACAGGATGAAAATGATGAAATGGTAAGACAGGATGTTGAGAAGGCTGAACTTTTAAATTCCTATTTTGCATCTGTTTTCTCTCAGAAAGGAAATGTAACATCAACTGTTATTCATTGTCCTATTAAGGGAATAGAAGAATCCAGGATATCTATAAACAGAAAGATAGTGAGGAAACACTTAGCTAACCTAAATGAATTCAAGTCTCCAGGTCCAGATGAATTACACCCCAGAGTACTGAAGGAGATAGCAGAAGAAATTTTTGAACCCCTCTCCATAATCTTTGAAAATTCTTGGAGAACAGGAGAAGTACCAGAAGACTGGAGAAGAGCAAATGTTGTTCCTATCTTCAAAAAGGGGAAGAAGGTGGACCCAGGCAACTATAGGCCGGTGAGTCTGACTTCTATACCAGGAAAGATCTTTGAACAAATTATTAAACAACATGTATGTCAATACCTGGATAAGAATGAAGTGATTAAACAGAGTCAACATGGGTTTGTAACTAATAAGTCATGTCAGACTAACTTAATTTCCTTCTATGACGGTATCACTGATTGGGTGGATCAAGGAAATGCTGTAGATATAGTATATCTTGACTTCAGCAAAGCATTTGACAAAGTCTCTCATACAATCCTTATTGAAAAAATGACTAAGTATGGAATGGACAAGGCAACTGTTAGGTGGATTCATAACTGGCTTAGTGATCGGACCCAAAGAGTGGTCATAAATGGCTGCACATCCAGTTGGAAGAATGTCTCAAGTGGGGTACCACAGGGCTCTGTCCTGGGCCCTGTATTGTTCAACATCTTTATCATCGATTTAGATGAAGGAATTGAGGGTAAACTGATTAAATTTGCTGATGACACAAAGCTAGGAGGGATAGCTAATACTAGAGAAGAGAGAGAGAGGATTCAAAAAGATTTAAATAAACTGGAGAAGTGGGCAGCAACTAACAGAATGGTTTTTAACAGGGAGAAATGCAAAGTACTACATCTGGGCAATAAAAATGAAAAAAGCATATATAGAATGGCAGGAATAGGGCTAAGTGACAGCACATGTGAAAAAGACTTGGGTATACTAATAGATCACAGACTGAATATGAGTCAACAGTGTGATGCAGCAGCAAAAAAGGCAAATGCAATTCTAGGATGTATTAACAGAAGCATACAGTCTAGATCACGTGAAGTCATTATTTCCCTCTACTCCTCTTTGGTCAGACCTCATCTGGAATATTGTGTCCAGTTTTGGGCACCACATTTTAAAAAAGACATCAACAAACTGGAGCAAGTTCAGAAAAGATCGACCAGAATGGTGACCGGTCTGCAAACCCTGTCTTATGAGGAAAGGTTGCAGGATTTAGGAATGTTTAGTTTGCAAAAGAGAAGACTGAGAGGAGACTTAATAGCTGTCTACAAATATCTAAAGGGCTGTCACATTGTAGAAGGATCAACTTTATTCTCATTTGCACAAGGAAAGACTAGAAGCAATGGGATGAAACTGAATGGGAGGAGACACAGATTAGATATTAGAAAAAACTTTTTGACAGTTAGAGTGATCAATGAGTGGAACAGGCTGCCACGAGAAGTGGTGAGTTCTCCTTCAATGGAAGTCTTCAAACAGAGGCTGGACAGACATCTGACTGGGATGATTTAGCGAATCCTGCTTTGAGCAGGGGGTTGGACCAGATGGCCCAGGAGGTCCCTTCCAACTCTACGATTCTATGATTCTATGATTCTATGATTCTACAATTTTTTTTTAATAATGGATTGAGCAATGCTTCCTGAGATGTTCAGAGCATGGGCTACTGTTTATAACCTAGCCCTGTTTTATTCTAATCCACAACTTAAATCCCTGATCTATATGTTGTGTTCCTTGGTTTTCATGATGATGTTTGATCTCTAATGTTCTAAAACAAACCTCTGAGGCTTTCACAGGACAGCTGTAGTTATATTGAGAATAAACTGCTCACATGTGGACTCAATTTACTAATTATGTGACTTCTGGAGGCAATTGGCCACTCAAGATTTTATTTGGGGGTACATGGAGCTGAATCCAAATATACATCACAATTTTAAGATTTATATTTCAAAAATAATTAGAAAACCATGTATCATTTCCTTTACACTTTTCAAACACTTGCTACTTTATGTTGGTATATCACACAAAATCCCAATAAAATACTTTTAAGTTAGTGGGTGTAACATGAAAAAATATAGAAAAGTTCATCAAGTATGAATACTTTTTCAATATGCTGAATATCACATCAAATCCCAATAAAATACAATTAAGTTTGTGGGTCTAACGTGAAAAATGTGGAAAGGTTCACGGGGTATGAATACTTTTTCAAAGCACTATATAAGTAATGTATATAACAAAACTTTGTTGACTGTAAGTCAAAAGTATGAAGTATTCCATCCAACATATTTTAGGGCTTGCACAGTATGATGGCACCCACAACCCCCACACAATATAGTGACCCCACGGCCCACCACCCACAGTATGAAAGCCACTACAGCCTCTCACATAGCTTCATGACACTACAGACCCTCAGCCACAATATCACAGAATCACCACACAGTATGACGATCCTACAGCTTCTCACATAGTATGATGGTCTCACAACTCCCCAAAGAGTATAATAGTATCACAGTTTGATGCCCCCACGATATGATTGCACCCAGAGCTCTCCACACAGTACAATGCCATCATATTCCCCACACACAGTATAATGGCCCCTATAACCCCCCTCCACAGAATATGATGGTTCCACTGTCCCCTACACAATATGATGGTCCAACAGCTTCCCAAGCAGTATGATTGTTATACAGCCCTTCACATAGTATGATGACCACTCAGTCCGCCAAATAGTATAATGGTCCCATATTCATCCCACAAGATGATTCCCCATAGCTCCGCACATGATGGTACTGTAATAATGTGCAGGAGGAATATATGTCACCACGGAGCAGGCAGACCAACAGTAAAAGGGAGGTTTATTTACAGGGAGTAATACTGGTAAACATATAACAGAGAAAATGCTGTAAAAGGTTATATCAGAAACTGGAGAAAAACAGAGGTGCAAAACAACAGAAAGTTATTCTCTTATGGGGAAGAATGTTATCAGTTCCTGGAGGTCTCGATTGCAGAGATCACTCTTCTCCCACATAGGCACCGAGGCACAAGCGGTGCTTGATGTCCTCTGTCTCTGGGGTCCTAGGTATAGTCCAACTGGCGTATGGGGGGTTAACGTGGGAGCCCAAGGGGTATGCGGATGGTGGTATCCCCCTGTACTCAAGGTCCTTTCCTCTGCTGCAGCAGCAGCGTTCTCTCACCAGGGGCAGGGGCTCTGCCTGGGACAGTCTGTCTTGGCAGGTCAGTGTCACGTTACGGTACGTCCCTTGGTCACAGGGAAGCGTCTCAGGGTAAGGCAGGGACTCACTGCAGGGGAGCGTTTTATCAAGACATGCGGTCTGTTGGTGTGACAAAGTCTCTACCAGGAGGGGAGCGACCAGCCCTCCAAGCAGTGCAGTGACAGACTTCTCGTACTCAGTCTCATGCTCAGTGCTCGATGCCTGTGTCTGCGGTCCCTCAGTGTTCAGTCGCTGCACCCGTCTCCTCTCCTCTCCTGTGTCAGCGTCCTCTCTGCTCCCGTCCCTGCGCTGTGCTGCTGAAAGCGCGCACAATTCACCCTCTCTTAGTCCGGCCCTCTTCCTGTTCCTGGTTCTAGTACAGTTCCCTAAAGCAGCCCCTGGGGAACCTAATGCCCTGCTCGATGGTTCTGGGCACGGAGCTAGGAAGGCAACTCCCCCTCGGCTTCTTAGGTGCTTCACCCCCTTACAGTACCATAGTCTCCTAAACATTAAAATGATGCCCACAGCTCCTGATGACCCCACCAGTATCCTTAAAATCTATGGATTGACATAATAAAATAAAATACTATTTACTTCACATTTGCGTCCTTGGCAAGCTGCTCCAGTCCATGCAGCATGTGGCCTGAGGCTCTGTGCAGCAGGCGCAATACAATATTGTGACATCATTATGCCTACTGCATTGAGACTCAGAGCTCAGACGGTACAGGCAGAATGGTGGCACAGGGAGCTGTCGGATGTTGCCGTCAGGGAGCTGATGAATGCATATACAATTTAAAGCAAGATTCCCAACGGAAGAAGCATATGGGTGTGCGGTGTACCATTGCCCCCAAGCTAATGGTTCCTATAGCAGTTATATGGTCTGACATATATATACAGTAGTGTTATGAATGGGTCACCAAGGAGAAAAACACAAAACAAGCTAAGCCACAGAAAACCAGAGTGGTTGGTAACTATGCAGATTGCAGATCCCTGATCTTACCACACAACTAGCAGAAGCCGTGGAGCGTGCCTACGATGAACCTAGACGCCTCATCACGGCCGGAGGACTACATAAGCCTAAAGCAAGAAAAGGGAAAACTAACTGCCCCAGAGCAGACCCCAAAGGAATAGATAGCCCCCACACATGTATTGACGATGAAACATGATGAAGGCACAAACACAGGCAGGAAAATAGGCTGAGCAAATGATGGGGCCCAAACTAACTAGACAGGAAAGGAAAGTGAAGACACTATCTGCAACCTGCAAAAAACCCTACAAAAATAATGTCCAACACTTCTGATAGCAAAATTAGCCTTGAAGTCACTAGACTTCTCCCACTATTTCAGCACTCTGAACTATTCTGAGACAGAGCAAAAAGAGACCGAACTAGTAAGGAACAAAAAGCCAATTGGCAAAATACTAATAAATAAGAGTGGAAATTCAGCTCAGCCCCCAGCCGGGGCCGGCAGACCACACAAAAAACTGAATAGACCAACAAAATCAAGTGTGAACATTAGCCGAAAAACTTAGCTTTAGATGACTGGAACAGAGCTGAAAACCAAGAGCTGACAAGCCAGAAAGAATCACCAGCAACTGAATAGGGCGTCGGCTGTCTTAAATCCAATCTGAGAATCCTGAGATCCAATCGTCATCCTCACTCTCAGGTGGCAGATCTCTACCGATCAAACCAGCCGCACCACCTCCCGTCACCACCAGAGGGAGTCCAGAAAGGGAACTCACAACACAGTAGGTGTTACACCCTTAATTATGATTGTTCATTTCAACCAGCAGCCTCTGTTTAGAAAAATGTATATGTACTGTAGATCCAGATGTGTATCTGGGTCGCCCTCACAGGGCTGCGGGGTACTCGGTACCGGGCCGGTATCAGTGGGATGTGTCACAGCAGCGGTGACGCGGACCGTGGCCCTGGGCACCCAAGTAATGGCGGAGATGTGAATGGTGGAATGTAGTTAGATGAATAGTTTGTGAAGCCACCTGTGGTGTTCGGCAAGGGAGGTGTTAAGCCGACACTGCAGACAGATCCTCCGGGACAGATAGTGTGGTGCAGCAATGATGGTATAGCCCTCCAAAGGCAGGGCTGTTGTCCCAGGGCAGTGAAGATGTGGAGACACTTAGATGGTGTAGTGTTCGGAGCAGGGGATGTACCAGGGCCAGGCGGACGGACGCAGGAAGGAATGGAGGACACCAGGGCATTTAGTTCCAAAGCTTTACTCACAGTCTGTAGTGCCCGCTTCTGTGACGTGTCCTCTGGGTCAGGGACTCAGTCAACCTCCAGGTAAGATGGAATGCTCCCTTCCAACACTCCAACTTATGTGCCTTTTCTGAACGTCTCCTCTATAGTGCCTTTAAGTGTGAAGATCTCCTAGTACTGAGTTACACTGGAGTTCCTCCTGACAAATGTTCCCAAGAACTCTACTTGTATGGCAGACAGCTGTAGCCTGCTTCGGGGACTCTCTACTCCTGAGTCCTGGCTCTCTATCCGTGTTGCTGTTGTGCCCCAAGTCTTAGATGGGAGTAGTGCATTTGCAGCCCACTAATCCACCGGTGTCTGCTGCAGAACCATTAGTGTCCATACAACCTTGGGGACCGGACCCTGGCCTTGTGCTTAGAACTTCTAGGCAGGGTTCTTCCTCTAACCCACGTCCTCTTTGTTCCCTTTCACTCCTACATTCCGTACTTGTCTTTCCCTTCTATGGAAGCTCAGGCTTCGGTTCAATGTCTTTCTCCTTCTTTCCTTTCCCGTGCCAGCTGGCTCAGATCACTGAGGCAGCTGCAGCACTCCTTCCTCCATCCCTCTTCCAGGGATCCCCACTCCTCTCCGAGTGGCTTCCTCTCTCAGACTCTCCCGTCTGACTGACTGAACTCAATCCTGAAACCATCCCGCTCTTTTATATGTATTCTAAATTCCACCCACCTCCCAGCACGTCTAGTGTTTCAAGCAGGGAACCACCAAAGGTGCTCTGCTTCTCTCTAAGCAAGGAGCCGCAAGGTGGCTTTGCTGAACTACTCTATTGTGTGGGGTGCGAGTGTTGGAGCGTGGTCAGGAGCCTCCAACTTACCTGGATGATGGGGCTCTACGCCTTAGAAGAAGGTGCAGTACCTCTGTGGTGACTGAGCCTCAGGGGCGCCACATATCTGATTAGTAACGGTTAACTACCAGCAGTGGATTCTTGTGGCACTTTAAACCTATGTTCAAGCTCCCTTCTAACACTCTTGCAACCCTCCAATCTACCCTTCTGCCCGACTAATCCACCTGTCCCCCCGCTATTCTCCTGCCTCTCCCCTCAGTCAATCCCTTCACTTGCTCCCCATTGCCAAGAGATTCCAGTTCAAAACCCTAACCATGGCATGCAAAGCCATCTACAATCTGTCTCCACCATTCATCTGTGACCCAATCTCCCGGTACTTACCTGCAGGCAACCTTCGATCCTCACAAGATCTCCTTCTCTACTCCCCTCTTATCTCATCTTCCCACAATTGCCCACTAGATTTCTCCAGAGCATCCTCCCAACTCTGGAACTCTCTACCACAACATATCAGATTCTCATCTACCTTCAAAAAGAACCTGAAGACCTACCTCTTCTGACAAGCCTACAACCTGCATTAACCACTGATCCACCAACCCACTGCATGACCAGCTCTGCCCTCACCTACTGTATCCTCATCCCTGGTAGATTCTGAGCCCTCATGGGCAGGGTCCTCTCTCCTCCTGTACCAGTCGTGATTTGTATTGTTTAAGATTACTGTACTCATTTTATTATGTATACACCTCCTCACATGTAAAGCGCCATGGAATAAATGGCACTATAATAATAAATAATTTTAATGTGTAAATATGTGCAAGTGCCGATTAGATACTCATCTGCTTGTCTTAGTGTTGGAAAGGAAAATTAAGGAAAGGGGCTGAGATTCTATAGTCGATAAATGACCAAAACGACGCAAATCACACACTTGCATCGATGTGATCACCCACTCTCACTGGTAATATAGTGGAATTGTGTCAGTGTGCTCATTCCACACTGATAATCATATCTGAAGTCATATGTGAGTGACTGCAGAAATTAGTCTGGAGTCTGGAAAACACCGTTAACCCCTTTCTGATGTATGAAGTACTATCCCGTCCATGTGCCCTGGGACTTAATTCCCAAGGACGGGATAGTGCGTCATAGCGATCAGCGGCGCCCCTTGGGGGAGCGCCGCTGATCGTGGCCGGGTGTCAGCTGATTATCACAGCTGACACCCGGCACTATGTGTCAGGGGCGACTCACGGACCGCCCCAAGCACATTAACCCCTGGCACACTGCGATCAAACATGATCGCAGTGCACTGGGGGGATAGGAGAGAAGCGCACAGGGAGGGGGCTCCCTCCGTGCTTCCCTGCGACCCTCGGAGCGACGCGATGTGCTGCATCGCTCCGAGGGTCTCCTCTCTGCAGGCCCCCGGATCCAATATGGCCGCGGGGGCCTTCGGGGGCCTGCAGAGCAGCGGCTTCCACAGTGCCTGCTGAGAGCAGGCATGAGGAAGCCTGCTGCAGTGCCTGTAAGATCACTGATCTGACAGAGTGCTGTCTAAACTGTCAGATCAGCAATCTGACACCTTATAGTGATGCCCCACCTGGGACAATATAATAAAGTATAAAAAAAAGTGTAAAAATAATTTGTAAAAAATCCCCAAATAAATAAAAAAAAAAAATTCCACAATAAATTTTTTTATTGTAGATAAAAAAATCGATAAAAATGCACATATTTAGTATCGCTGCATCCGTAATGATCCGCCCCATAAAACTGTCCCACTAGTTAACCCCTTTAGTTAACCCCTTCCAAAAAAAACAAAGCAAAAAACAATGCTTTATCATCATACTGCCTGACAAAAAGTGCAATAACGCGCGATCAAAAAGACGAGTATAAATAAACATGGTACCGCTGAAAATGGCATCTTATCCTGCAAAAAACGAGCTGCCATACAGCGTCGTCAGCAAAAAAATAAAAAAGTTATAGCTCCAGAATAAAGCGATGCAAAAATAATTATTTTTTTATCAATTTTACCACATGCGGAATGGTGTAAAGGCACCCCCCAAAAGAAATTCATGAAATGCTGGTTTCTGTTCATTCTGCGTCCCAAAAATCAGAATAAAAAGTGATCAAAAAATGTCACATGCCCGAAAATGGTACCAATGAAAATGTCAACTCGTCCCGCAAAAAAAAAGACATCACATGACTCGGTGGGTCAAAATACGGAAAAATTATAGCTCTCAAAATGTGGTGATGCAAAAACTATTTCTACAATAAAAGCGTCTTTTAGCGTGTGACAGCTACTAAACATAAAAACCCGCCATAAATAGTAAGTCAAACCCCCCATTATCACCCCCTTAGTTAGGTAAAAATAATAAAATAAAAGAAATGTATTTATTTCCATTTTCCCATTAGGCTTAGGGTTACGCTAGGGCTAGGGTTAGGGCTAGGGTAAGGCTGTGTGCACACGATGTGGATTCTGCTGCGGATTTTTCCGCGCAGATTTGGCTAAATCTGCAGGTAAAGCCGCAGGTCAAATGACCTGCGCTTTACCTGCATATTTCGTGTGGATTAGCCTGCGGTTTTCCCCTGCATTTTGACACCAAGTAATGGAGCAGGTGTCAAACCGCTGCGGATTCCACACAAAGAAGTGACATGCTGCGGATTTAAAACCGCAGCAAATCAGCGCAGAAAAATTTGCAGCATGTGCACTGCTTTTTTCAGTTGCCATTGAATATAAAGATACTGTACAACGCAGCAGAATCCGCAATGTGTGCACACACCCTTAGAGTTAGGGCTAGGGTTAGGGCTGAGATTAAGGTTAAGGGTGTGTTGGGGTTAGGGTTGGAGTTAGAATTGGGGGATTTCCACTGATTGGGCACATCAGGGGCTCTCCAAATGCAACATACACCATGATCTCAAATCCAGCCAATTCTGCATTCAAAAAGTCAAACGGTGCTCCTTCCCTTCCAAGCTCTGCCATGCGCCCAAACAGTGTTTTACCCCCACATATGGGGTATCAGCCTACTCAGGACAAATTGAGGGGTCCAATTTCTCTTGTTACCCTTGTGAAAATAAAAAATTGGGGGGCAAAAATATCATTTTTGTGGAAAAAAATATGATTTTTTATGGCTCTACGTTATAAACTTCTGTGAAGCACTTGGAGGTTCAAAGTGCTCATCACATATCTAGATAAGTTCCTTGGGGGGTCTAGTTTCAAAAATGGGGTCACATGTGTGGGGGTTTCCACAGTTTAGGCACATCAGGGGCTCTCCAAAGGCAACATGACACCCGCAGACCATTCCATCAAAGTCTGCATTCCAGAACATCACTACTTCCCTTCTGAGCCCCATCGTGTGCCCATACAGTAGTTTTCTCCCACATATGGGGTATCAGCATGCTCAGGACAAATTGGAAAACAACATTTGGGGTCCAATTTCTCCTGTTACCCTTGGGAAAATGAAAAAAATTGGGTACTAAAAGATCATGTTTGTGGAAAAAATATGATTTTTTTATTTTCTCTCCCGGGCATTACAAACTTCTGTGAAGCACTTGGGAGTTCAAAGTGCTCACCACACATCTAGATAAGTTCCTTGGGGGGTCTAGTTTCCAAAATGGTGTCATTTGTGGGGGGGTTTCCACTGTTTTGGCACATCAGGGGTTTTCCAAACGTGACATGGCGTCCGATTTCAATTCCAGCCAAAAAAGTCAAATGATGCTGCTTTCCTTCCGAGCTCTGCCATGAGCCCAAATAGTCGTTTACACCCACATATGGGGTACTCAGGACAAATTGCACAATAACTTTTGGGGTCATGTTACCCTTGCGAACATAAAAATTGGGGGTTAGAAGATCATTTTTTTGGAAAAAATATGATTTTTTAATTGTACGGCTGTACGTTATAAACTTCTGTGAAGCCCTTGGGGGTTCAAAGTTCTCACCACATATCTAGATAAGTTCCTTGGGGGGTCTAGTTTCCAAAATGGGGTCACTTGTGGGGGGTTTCCACTGTTTAGGCACATCAGGGGCTCACCAAACGAGACATGGCATCCAATCTGAATTCCAGCCACTTTTGCGTTGAAAAAGTCAAATGGCGCTCCTTCCCTTCTGAGCTCTGCCATGCGCCAAAACAATGGTTCCCCCCCATATCAGGTATCAGCGTACTCAAGACAAATTGCACAATAACTTTTGCAGTCCAATTTCTCCTGTTACCCTTGATAAAATAAATTAAATTGGACCTGAATTAATTTTTTTGTGAAAAAAAGTTAAATGTTCATTTTTTTTAAACATTCAAAAAATTCCTGTGAAGCACTTGAAGGGTTAATAAACTTCTTGAATGTGGTTTTAAGCACCTTGAGGGGTGCAGTTTTTAGAATGGTGTCACATTTGGGTATTTTCTATCATATAGACCCCTCAAAGTGACTTCAAATGTGATGTGGTCCCTAAAAATAAAATGGTGTTGCAAAAATGAGAAATCGCTGGTCAAATTTTAACCCTTATAACTTCCTAACAAAAAAAAATTTTGGTTCCCAAATTGTGGTGATGTAAAGTAAACATGTGGGAAATGTTATTTATTAAGTTTTTTGTGTGCCGTATCTCTGTGATTTAAGAGCATAAAAATTCAAAGTTGGAAAATTGCTAAATTTTCAAAATTTTCGCCAAATTTCTGTTTTTTTCACAAATAAACGCAAGTTATATGAATTAAATGTTACCACTAACATGAAATACAATATGTCACGAGAAAACCCTGTCAGAATGACCGGGATTCATGGAAGCGTTCCAGAGTTATTACTTCATAAAGGGACAGTGGTGAGAATTGTAAAAATTGGCCCGGGCATTAACATGCAAACCACCCTTGGGTTAATTTTCCCTTGTGTCAGAGCTGCCCTTGGACTGGTTAGGTACCAAGGTCTATTTGCTAGTGGTATATGTGCCACCGCCATTGCTATGTCCCAGCCCAGACACACTCACATAAAGGTGTTCAGTTATAAGTGGCATATAAGAGTTTAAACTGGACCAACCACTAAAAAAAAATGTCCTGTGGAAGAATTACAATTACAACGTGGTAGGGCTGATGGGCATAGAGCTATAAGGACAGCATTACAGAGGAGGAGGTGGGTCTATAAGGAGGTCTCTGGGAGCTGGGATGTACTGCTCACATTCAAATCCTACAGACTGACCAGAGAGCATTCCCTTCCAGGACAGAGAACCCATCAGGGGAAAGAAAACCTTCCTTGTGATCTCAGGGATTCTTCCCTGTCTACATCCTGATCTCTGTTCTCCTGGGGGAATGTGGGGAATTAATTAATTTGGAAATTATTTTCATCGATTTATTGAATATATTATACACTTTAGGTAAGTGACTGATCTATAGATTTTTATGCCTATATATACTTTTTTATTTATACATATCTGTGTATATTCTATTGATCATCTCATAGTCATCTGTCTATAGTCTCTGTGCATTATTCTGTATATTTAGTATTCAGCAGTATATATTCTGCATGTGTATTTCTGCGCATATATACTGCGTGCTACAAATGTTCTGTGTAGAAATAGTCCATAAACAAACATATTCTGCGTATATCCCATACTCTATTTATCTTTTGTACTTGGGGTTACTTACGCACATTTGCATTAGTTTGCTAAAACTTCAGGGTGATATAATGTGTAAAGTAAATTCCAAACTACTTGAAGTAACATGGACTCAGTCCCAATATTATAGGCTGTAGAAGCACCAACAGTGCTGGCAAAGTAGAGGTTAATAGCAGAATTCTGTGGATTTCCATGTAAATTACAGACTATAGTGGTAATCTGACTGGCATTATTGTGGTAAGATTGTGATTATTGCCAGGAACAGCCCCAAGGACTCGCATGTAAAGCATTTAGCTCTTTTTACATTGTTTATAGTAAATGTTTTTCTCAGGCAGATTTCTTGTCCAGCTTGTGTGATGGATGATTCATAGGACCCTCAGCATAATATCAGACCCCTAGCTGCAGACCACTCGGCCTGACCTTCCCCACTGGGTAGAACGCTTTGTAGAGCTGGGTCTCCACCGGCCACTGGGCTGTCAGTGTGATGAGGTGGCCACACTAGTAAGAACTCTACTGGTGGTGTGTAATGTCCGAGGCTAATCCGGAAAACTGACATTTCATTCAGTCTCACCAGAAATCTTATATCGTATAAATCATATATGGAGATTTCCGGAGACTTAGTGGTTTCTGCTGATTTTGCAGTTTCCTTTTGTGATGTCTGATAATAAGTAAAGAAATATTACTAATAGCTGCCTCTTTCAGAAAATATGGATGGGTAGATAGATATAGCACTGCAGATAGAGAAAGAGATAAATAGATATGAAATAAATGAATAGATAGGAAATAGAGAGATGAATAGATAGATAGATAGATAGATAGATAGATAGATAGATAGATAGATGAATAGATAGATAGATAGATAGATAGATTGATAGGAGGTAGATAGATAGATAGGAAACAGACAGATAAATAGAAACATAGATAGATGGATAGATAGATAGATGAATAGATAGATATATAGATAGGAGGTAGATAGATAGAAGATAGATATGAGATAGATAGATAGATAGATAGATAGATAGATAGATCAATAGATATGGGATTGATAGATATGAGATAGATAGATAGATAGATAGATAGAAAATAGAGAGATGGATAGA